>NC_137603.1:62136462-62248962 GCF_963280865.1 Gymnoscopelus braueri
GTTTCACGTGAGGCCCACGTACGTGCGTGCACAACCTGCGCGAAAAATTTCGGGTCTAATTCGGGTTTAATTCGGTTCTATTTGACCAATATAAATCAACTTTTTTCTTTTTTTTTGCTGTAAAAATATACGCCACTGTGTGTGTGTGTGTGTGTGTGTGTCAGGGAGAAACTAAAACAAAAGCCAGAACACAATAAAAGTATCTTAAAGGGTTAGTTCAGATTTTTTGAGTATTTTCTGTAGGAAATACTTACCATTAATGTAGTGGTTGCAAAGGTATTAATTGATTGCCCGAGTCCCGTGGTCAGAGTTATGGTCCGGTTCTGATGAATATGAAGTAGTTCCGGTAGATTAGTAGATTTGGTGGGGGCCGCTCATTTAAAATAAATTAATTTAAAAAACTAGCGTCATTTGTATTGTTGACCTATTGCTACCATATAGAGCAGGTTTCGTTCAATTTCGACCCCTCTGTCACATGGTACTATTTTTTGTGTCATATATTTTGTGCGTGATTAGGCTGCCGCGGCGCAGTGATTCTGGACACAAACATTAGTACCATGTGACAGAGGGGTCGAATTTGATCGAAACTTGCTCTATATGGTAGAAATAGGTCAACAATACAAATGACGCTAGTTTTTTTAATTCATTTATTTTTAATTAATCAATCATTTAGCTGGGGACCCCCTGGAACCCCCTCAATGACCCCTGAGAACAAAAGTATGTAAATTGATCACATAACATAAAATAGAGCATAATTTTGTATCCATAATATTCCACATGGGATGATCTCAACTGATTCGGGTGGAAACCGTTCTCCAAAACCGTTCCTTTTTGTTATTATAAAAAAAATAAGGTAAAGTAAAAAGAAAAACTGTTTGTAGATCGTCTATTTTCACTACTTTTGTACAACACTCTCGTATGTATGATGAAGTAGGGTATTCATTTACGAAAAATAAGTAAAAGTTTAATTTTGGAGATACAAGGTTTCTGCCCGACGGCAATGTTATACAAAGAAATTACTATATAATACATATTTAATAATTATTAAATATATAAGTTATACTTTATAAATGACGGATATAGCTGATCTACAACGAAGTAAGCTTGTAGATCAGCTATTTCAGTTGTTGGTTTTATTCGTAGTATTCGTAGTATATACCAAAAATTGCGATTATACGATTAGGTAATGTGACAGGCCTAGTCACGCACCGAAAATAGCTGATCTAATAAGGCTTGCAACGCGTTGCAGCTTTTTTGTAGCTCTTATGATACAGTAGCTCCTTCTCCTGCATTCCAGTCAGTACCCGTCCTCCCCTGCGAAAGACCCGTACCAGCATTCGTCTCGTCCATGAAGAGAAACCCCCCATCAGTGTTCCCACCACGTCTCCTTTCGCTGTCGCATCCACACCCGTCTCAGGTCAAATAACTAATAAACAGAAATTGACCGATATATATATATATATATATATATATATCAGTTTAGATCTACATTTAACAGTGAAAGAAAAGCAGATATTGACTGTGTGAGCTGATACTTGGCTCTTGTGTTCTCTCGCTATAGACGAACACACTGTTCCTCACGCATCTCCTGTGAAACCCCGGAAAGTCACGTGGAACCTGAGAGAGGAGATGGAGTCTGCTCTGGAGTCACCTGTCTCAAGGTCTCCTCGGTCAGGTGAGATCAAACACATATAAAAGTAAAAACATTTAGAGGTGCAACGACAAGCTTCCAACACATTGTGAGCTTGTCAATCAGCTATTCTCAGCGAAAGCTTTCCCCACATTAACACATTGAGTGCCAAAAACGGCCCTGGCCGTTTTTCATAATCCAACCGTTGAGTGCCAAAAACGGCTATGGTCGTTTTTGAAAAAAAAATATATATAAAAATATATATAGGGACTGTGTGTCCGTGTGTATCAGTCATGGGAAAGGAAAAGGCCTCCAAACGGGTGCATCCATTGAAGCAGCTGGATGAAGATAGAACATGCAGCAACAAGGAGGAACCGCTGGTAGATAGCTCTTCAACGTCGCTCCTGTGCTCACCCAGCTCCAGGTCTCCCTCTAAAGGTGAGCCAAAAAACACTACGGCAGGGGTCCTCCAACGTTTTTCAGCCCAAGGACCCCCTAGCTGAGAGAGAGATGGACAGGGACCCCCCCCCCCACTGTATAAAATCGTGTGGCAGATTAAACATTTTCCATAGATTTCATAGGTGCTTCATAGACTTGTTTGACAGCACTGTCATCAGTGTTGGATTCATGTCCATACAATCCGGGAACACGTCTGTCATTTGAACACATTCCATGCCAGAGTTTAATATCATAATGTACTCACCAGTGCCAGCGATTTATTGTTGTTTTTTAGTTTTTTTCACGTCGCCACAGACCTCGCTAAATACCTTGACACATTAACCGCCAAGAACGTAGTCCTACGTTCCGTTAAATCCAACTGTTAAGCGCCGAGACCGTAGCCCTACGGTCCACGGTCTTTTCGCGCTGAAATTTTCCAGGTGCACTTTCGGAATTTTTTGATCCATTTCCGCTTCCGGTTTGATGACCGGAAACAGAATTATTTGGGATCCGGTTTTGACGATCACGTCCGCCCTCGTTCTGCAGACGAAACTGAAACTCCATTTTCTCCTTGTAGTTTTTTCTCCTCGCATATCACTGTTTAACGTAAACCGTTCTAACTACAACATGGATGCCCCGTTTGACACGTGGTCTTCACTGGTAGAAGCAGTGAGATGTCGGCGATGTTTACAAACAGTGCACAGCTCAATCTTAAGGATTTTAACAAGATCTATGGCGACATGAAAAAAACAAAAAAACAACAATAACACGTTGGCACTGGTGAGTGCATTATGAGATTAACCTCTGGCGGTCAATGTGTTAAGATCGCGCGTTAAACTGTTTGTAGACAGGTAGCTGTGTGAGTGGCCCAGAGAAGACCGTTTCAATCGGCGACATTCCATTTTGCAGTAGTCGCGGTTTCTGTTAAACAGCGTTCAGCGAGGAGAAAAAAAACTCCGAGATAATGGCGGATTAGGGGAAGATTTAGAGCGGCGGCGGATGGGAACGAAAATCTCCGGATACGGATATTTCCATATCCGGGTGTGCTCAATGAAATGTGTCACTAAAAAAAAAAAAAAAAAGACCACTTCGCGTAGAACTACGCGACTGGCACGCTGCGCAATTATTTAGGTTCGCGTAGAACTACGAGATTGGCACGCAATGTGTTAAGATGTCTTTGGCTATTCAAAAATAGCAGATGTACAAGCTTGTAGATCTGCTATTGTTTTAAAATCATGTTTGCAAATCTTTAAATATATATATATTTTTTTCCCAGATTTGAGTTATAAATGTTCGAAGATTTGTACACATTTTCAAGATTTTTTAAAAATAGCAGATCTACAAGCTCATGCTATGAGCTTGTAGATCCGATATTTTTGAATAGCCAAAGAAATCTTAAAATGACAGAGTTGTGGGTTAATGTGTGTTTTCAGACATTGAACCACTTACTTAGTAAACTTGACCTTTTGCTCTGTACTTGGTCTGTTCTTTTCCCCCCCCCTACACCAAAGCTCTTTTCCAAAAATAGCAGATCTACAAGCTCACAACGCCCTGCGGTGCGAGGCGTTGTGAGCTTGTAGATCTGCTATTTCTGGCCCATGTTCCCCTCAGAATAGGGAGGCTAGGGTTCAAGTGGTTAGTGTAAAAAAAAAATAAAAGTCAGAGACAGTTCCGATCACACAAAGATTTGGCGTTCCCCTTGTAATAACCCCCTGTTGAAGACCCCTGCACTACGGTAATACTCTGTGGTCATGTTCCAGAAAGCTGCATCAAGATGACTTTATACTCATGGATTAAACGTTCTCAGTCACCACAACTGTGTGTTCAGTCATTTAGATTCCATAGAATCCAACATGATTCATGCTTGGTTGCACACACCAATGTCACACAATCGGAAATAGCCGGATCTACAAGCTCACAACAGCTTTGAGCTTGTACTATATATCTGCTATTTATATCTGCACGACGCACCGTGCAGCAAGTATAAATCAGGCATAACCCTAACCAGTGGCGTAACTGAGGGGTAGCAAGTGATGCGGTGCGGGGGGGCCACCAGCAGGGGGGGCCCCGCCTGCGCTGGTACAAATAGTTTTACAGCAAAAAAAAAGAAAAAAGTTGATTTATATTGGTCAAATATAACCGAATTAGACCCAAATTAGACCCGAATTTTTTCCCGCACGCACATGCACGTACGTGCTCAAGTGAAACTCCTGCGGGGAGCCCCCGCGATTCTGCGTTACGCCACTGACCCTAACCCTGGTCAAGTCAAGCCCTACAGCAGGTGTCTTCAACCTTTTCAGGCCAAGGACCCCCTAGCGAGAGAGAGATGAAGCAGGGACCCCCTCTATATTGTATAAAATTGTGTTTCAGATGAATTATTTTTTTACTTGCTTTTGTGTGACGCTGTAGTATGATCTGTTAAAGTATGGGAGTTGAAAAAAGTAAAAACAAATATGGAGGTAGGAGGTTTCTGCCCGACAGCAATGATCTAAAAAGTTATTATAGAGTATTTGAAAACTACTCGGTCAAAAAGCTCGGTCAAACTAGTAATAGAATACATGTTCAGAACACAAGAACGCAGGTTCTTTTTTTCCCATATCCTGAAAAGTAACGGACTCTGACTTTCCCACCTGACGGCGTGGATGTGTGATACACAAATGTGTCTTTTATTATCCTCACTTTGTCATGTGACCTGTTTGTCCCTGGTTGTGATTGGCCCGTCACGCCCGCTACCCACAGGCAGAGGGAAGGGCAAGAAGAACAAGCGCAGCGTGAACGCTCTGGAGCCGCTACAGGAAGGGGAGGAGCTCACAGACACCACGGGCAGGAAGTGGAGACTGGTGAAGCTGCTGAGCCAGAGCGCCACAGAGCTCTTCTATGAAGGTAGAGAGGTTTAGCATAAGGCTGATTCTCAACCCTTTTTCTGGATCAGAGGGCCCGCTTTGGAACACCTCCAAGGTGTTCACCTGGACCACCCATCTGACCACTTAACACCAGTGGTGTAACTACGTACATGTCCTCAAGTACTGTACCTTAACTCATTCAGTGCCACTGGACGTCTAAGACGTCCGCTAATATAAGCCCTGAGTGCCACTGGACGTCTAAGACGTCCAATGGCCATTTTTTTTTTTTAAATGTTCAGAACCCAAGATATGATTTGAAGATTTGCTGCTCCATTCACTCTTTGTTTAACTTATTACTGAAAAAGGCTGTATCTCGGCTCATAAGCACTTTTTTTACAATGAATTTTGGCTGTGGCAAAATTCCATAAATAAGCTGGGCACTGAATGAGTTAAGTACAATTTTGAGGTATTTTTGACTTTACTGGAGTATTTCCAATTTTCAGTACTTTTACTTCTTCTCCACTACATCTCAGAGGCAAATATTGTACTTTTACTCCACTACAATTATTTGAAAACTTTAGTAACTAGTTACTTTGCAATTATCAATTATTATATTATAAAACACACAATAACCAATTTATAACCAATTTTATACCTAGGCTATTTGAAAATAGCAGATCTACAAGCTCACAACGTGTCGCGATGCGACACGTTGTGAGCGTGTAGATCTGCTATTTTCAAACATTTTAGTGCTTTTACTTTTGGTACTTTAATTACATTTTGATACCAATACTTTACTTTTACTCAAGTACATTTTTTATTCCGGACTTTTACTTTACGGAGTATTTCTATATTGCAGTATTGATACTTTTACTTAAGTAAAATATCTGAGTACTTTTTCCACCACTACTTAACACGGCTGTCGTGTTAAGTGGTCAGATGGGTGGGCCAGGTGCGTTTTCATAGCATGTTTATTTTAATGATCAAATCAATCGATTGTGTTCCGGCTTATATCAAAGGCAGTAAGGCACTAAGTTCTTATTCACCAGTATTACAAAGAAAAGTATTTTTTTTCAAGGTTTGAAAGAAAAATTCACACCCAGTGTGAAGTGGGCGGTGTGGTCATCACAGTGATGGAAGCTCACTTAAAAAAAAGTTTTTTTTCATACTTTTCAAGTTCATAGTCCTATTTATAGGTTATTGATTTCATCATGTGTCTCGCTAGCCAATCACAGTGCTGAATAGAGTCAGCCAATATAGTCAGCCTCCTCGTCCATTCACGCGGGCAGGTAGCCAATCACTACCGCATACAGTCAGTAGAGCGACCCTCGTCTATAGTGATGCAAATGTATGCCTTTGTTTTCATGGGGTGCCAGGAATGCCAGGTGTGGGGGTCTGGGCCATCACCTGTACTCACCTGGCATAAAAGGGGCTCTGAGAGCAGCTTTAGCCATTCATTACCAAATAAAATAATTTGTGCAGGACATCATGTTCGCCTTTTCTGTAATGCTGCTTTTTTTAGAATAAAAATACATACATTGAATATACTTGCATATTGTTTTTATTAACGTTTTTCAGTTTTGTAGTCAGTGTAGTGTTGTTAACTTGTTTCCCCCGAGATTTTCCGTTTTCCCCCGAGTACCCCCCTCCCAGGGGGGGGGGGGGGATTCTCGCCTGCCTTAAATGTAATTCCTGGGAACGCCACTGAAGGACCCCCAAATTGACACATATTAGCCCACGGACCCCCATTTAAAAAGATATGCCAGGGACTCAACCATTTTGATTTCTTGGGGGTCCCAATCTACACTGTATCATCATCAGTGTTCATTTAACTCTGAGAGTGTACAAATGGAACCAAATGGACCCGTTAGGGTCCATTTGTACACTCTCAGAGTTACAGACACATAAGGGTCAATTTGGTTCCTAACTATTAATTTGGCTGGGGACCCCCTGGAACCCCCTCAAGGACCACTGGTGGTCCCTGGACCACTGGTTGAGAACCACTGCTGTATGTGATTCTCAACACTTGCGTATGTCTACATATCACATGTTTTCTTTTTTTTCTCCAGTCGTGTCAGCCACCGGTTTGAAGGGTTCAAGCCATGTCCTCAAACTGGTAAGTACAACTCACTGGCTCCCTCTAGTGACCGCATCGCTCCATTTCCTTTATTCAAGATATATCTGATGCTCCATTCAAAATGTGATACTTTTATAGGGCCCCTGTTTCAGTCCAAATTAACTCTCTCACTGCCAGGCCCCGAGTTATCCCGAGTTTTGTATGAATACCCTCAGTGCCAGAACGAGAAATCCCGAGTTAAGAATAAATAAATATTATTATTATTATTATTTTATTTTTTTTATAATTTTTTTTGAAAAAAATCTTCAGAACCCAAGATATCATTATCTGAAGATTTGCAGCTCCATCCACTCTTTGTTTAACCTATAACTGAAAAAGGCTGTATCTCGCTTCCTAAGCACTTTTTTTTTACTTTGAAAAAAATAAAAAAAAAATGCTGGCACAGTTCGCATTCTTTTTTTTTTCATTGGCACTGAGAGAGTTAAGACGCTTTAATCAGAATTATGACTTATTATTTAGGTTACTAAGTATAAAGGTCATCATAAATTATTTGATGGCCATGGTGAGCTTATAGTCAGGGGATATTAGCAGAACATTCTCCAATCTTGGAATAAATTCTGTACCAAAAAAAATCTTCACCAATGTGTTTGTAAAGGTGTCTAGTAACACATCTCACAAAGACTGAAATGCAGTTTCCCTAGGAGAATTTTTGACAGCTCCTTAAAGTTGGGGTACCCACCATAACCTTGGTTTAAAAAAAATCACCTGAGTGACTAGCACCTGAGTGACTGGCAGATCAAAACAAGAGCGATTAGAGAAGCATATTGGGGGATTTTGGCACATTTATTGGAGGCGCTACCTACACGTTTAGCTGTGTTGCTCATTCCACGAATGCACAATCCTTACAAGCTGTACCTCGTTGTAAAGGTGACTAATCAACGATAAAAATAATATAAAATACAATAATTGGTATTATTAAAAGGGAGAAATAATCGCCCAAAGTTAAGTTTCCGAACATTTTGTGGGCAGTTTTATAATTTATGTATATAAAGTTTGGCATCGTTGAAATGAGTCTAGGATGTTTAATCAGTGTCTCTGTTCCCTTAGGGAGCTAAAGACGGGCGGATCTTCAATGAGCAGAACTTTCTGCAGAGAGCTGCAAAACCTTCATCTGGTAACGCTCATCATTTACTGATCCATGACTTAGTTTAGCCCATTTAGACCGGGAAAGAATCTGTAATTTTTTGATTTCTTTGACTACCCAAAAATAGCAGATCTACAAACTCATAGTGCGGCACCAAGTGCCGTGTTACGAGCTTGTAGATCTGCTATTTTTTTTTTATCATGAATGTTTGTGCAAATCTTTGAATATATATATATATTTTTAAAGCAAACATTTGTAACTCAAAGCTTTGCTCCTGGGGATTCTACAGGTCTTCTAAATCCTACAGCTTTTTGAAAAACGTATGTTTCTATATCAGTGGTTCTCAAACTTTTTCATGTCAAGGACCCCCAAAATTATATGTATTTGGCCGCGGACCCCCATCTCAAAATATTTTGTAATGGGGACCCCCAGAAGCAAAGATTTGAGTTAAAAAAAATATATATACTGTATATTCAAATATTTGTTTATTTGCAAAAATGTTTTTCAAAAAATTGCTGATCTACAAGCTCATAGCGCGGCACTTTGTGCCACGCTATGAGCTTGTATATATCTTTTATTTTTGAATAGCCAAAGAAATCTAAAGTGACAAATGCTTTCCCGGATTGAATGGGTTAACATCAGGTCATTTCCATACGATTAATCACAAAAATGTTTCCGCTTTTCAAGCCTGCAGATCTGCGACTTTTGCTTATGTGTGATGCTGTAGTATGATCAAGCAGGGCGTTCATTTTTGAAAAAACTCAAAAAGTTAAAATATCAAGGTTTTTCTGCCCGACAGGCACGATTTAACGCTACAGATCTCTTGTCTCTTTTTTTAGTGGACAAATGGAAGAAGCGGCTCAAGATGGATTTTCTTGGCATTCCTTCATGTGTGGGCTTTGGTCTACATGCAGATAACTACAGGTATGGCAGAGAGAGGTGTTTGCTAGTAGGGCTGGTGAATTAATATTCGAATATCGTATATTCCTCGGATATGGGGAATGTATATTCGAATATGAAAATGTATATTAGAATATAAAATAGAATATTTTTTGGTTTGTTTATTTGACAGGGACAATACAAAAAACAATGTATCAAGTTATAAAAACAAACAAAAGATGTTTTATTGGATTCGAGCACTCGATAGATTGTTTTTTGTATTGTTTCTGTCAAAAAAGAATTAAAAATATATATATTTTATAATTTGTATTTTTTATTTTTTTTATAATAATAGTAATAATATTCGAATATATTCGAAGACCAATTGGACCAATTAAGACCAATATTCGAATATCATTTCTGAGGAAAGTTGACAGCCCTATTTGCTAGTAACGGTTTTTATGTTTAGAGGCTGTGACACACCAAGCTCATGTTAGGCCAGTATGGCCGTTAGCTATTGCAGTGTTTCTCAATTTCTTTCGTGTCAAGGACCCCCAAATTGATATGTATTTATTTACAAAACCTGCTGCTGGGGGGGTGTGTGAGTTCAAGAGCCCAAGCTCACATCGAGACACGTTGTGACCTTGTATATCTGCTATTTTTTATAAAATAGGTCTATAGTGATTGAAACCAGTAAAAGACAACTCATGTCATATCACAATATTATGGTGTACAAAATCCCAGACGATGTCTAGTCTCATATCACAATAACTAATTAATATCCATAGATTTGCCCAGCCATAGCTACAATATGTATATTCTATGTTTTTGTTTGTTTTGTTTTTAGGTTTCTGATTTTCCCCAACATGGGCCAAACTCTCCAGTCCATCATGGAGGAAGAGGAGCTGCTATCTGAGAAAGTGATTCTTCATCTTGCCTGTACAATAGTAAGTTTTTGTACAGCTGTAGACTTGGAGCGCATCTGTGTCATTTTTAGATTTGAGCAAAAAAAAAGCATTATTTTACACTTTAGCTATTCAAAAATAGCAAATTAATATATTTATATTCTTTTAAAGCGAACATTTTTAACTCAAATCTTTGCTTCTGGGGGTCCCTGGAACAAAACATTTTGAGATGGGGGTCGGTGGCCAAATACATATCATTTTGGGGGTCCTTGACATGAAAAGGTTTGAGCACCACTGATATAGAAACATACGTTTTTCATAAAACCGATTTAGAAAACATTTTGCAGAATCGGAACCTCAGGCCTCAATGGGTTAATGAATCTATGAATTCATTTGATTGAACTGTTGCACCCTTAACCCATTTAGACCGGGGAACTAGTGATGTGCGGGTCGTGTTTTTTCATGACCCGCCCCGCCACGGAACCCAACCCGCCTCAACCCGCCCCACGAACCCATATATAAATCTATGGCTCAACCCGGAAAAAAATGATAATCATCATCATTGTAGCTCAGATTTATATAGCGCTCTTTTAAGTACCCAAAGTCGCTTTAAATGTCTACAGTAGCACAACATTGTCATGGGCTAAATAAACAAGCATGTTGTTCAAAATAGTTTATTTTATTTTATTTTTGCGTGTGAGAGCGGCTGACCTGCTCACCCGCAGCCCGCATGATTGCCTCTGAAATCCTGACTCGACCACCCGCGCCGCGGGTCAACCCGCGGGACCCGCGGGTTACGGGTCGGCCCGCTCATCACTACGGGGAACGCATCTGTGTTTAATTTTTTTGGCTATCTTTGGAAAAGAATCGTGAAAATGTGTGCAAATCTTTGAATATTATATATATACATTTTTAACTCAAATCTTTGAATCTGGGGGGTCCCTGGAACAAAATCTTTTGAGATGGGGGTCCGCAGGCAAATACATGGCATTTTGGGGGTCCTTGACATGAAACAAGTTTGATATTATAGCAACATAGGTTTAAAAAAAAAACTGATTGTAAAATCCCCAGAAGCAAAGATTTGAGCAAAGATTTTCACTTTAAAAATATATATGTTCAAAAGATTTGCACAAATTTTCACGATTTTTCAAAAATAGCAGAACTAGAAGCTCATAGCGTTATGAGCTTGTAGTTCTGCTATTTTTGAATAGCCCAAAGAAATGTTAAAATGACACAGTATGCGTTCCCGGTCTTAATGGGTTAATGGCTATAAATGTGAGGCCACTGCATGGTTTCCTTGTTCCATGAAGGGTTTGTTTTGTCCTCACAGTTGGATGTGCTGGAATACGTCCATTCCAATGAGTATGTCCATGGAGACATACATGCAGAGAACGTCTACGTCACACTAGAGGAGCAAACAGAGGTGAGAGACATTTTCCATGATGTTACAACTGATCCCACACTGAACTAAGTGTGCATTGAATTTCAAATTTCATAAAAATCTAACATTCGATATTTTTCAAAAAAGTTCCAAAATAGCAGATACAGGTACAAGCTCGCATCGCTGCATGAAGTGACTCGCTGTGAGCTTGTAGATCTGCTATTTTTGAATATCCAACGTATAAATGGATAAAGTGGTTAAAATGATTGTGATGCTACATTAACTACTTTTGCTGGGGACCCCCCTGGAACCCCCTCAAGGACCCCACTGTCCTAGAAGACCAACCGATTAAATCAATGTGAAATCTTAAGATTTTATATTTGGCGTCCCTGGCACAAAACATTTTCAGATGGGGGTCCGCAGCCAAATACATATCAATTTGGGGGTCCTTGGCACAAAAAAGTTTGAGAACTACTGCTCTACTTGACATTCTTTGTAATCGTGTGTGTGTGTGTGTGTGTGTAGGTGTACCTTGCAGGATACTGCCATGCGTTCCGGTACTGCCCTGGTGGGCAGCATGTTGAGTACCGCGAGGCCAGCCGAACACTACACGAGGGTGCAATGGAGTTCATTAGTCTGGACTCCCATAAGGGAGCAGGTCAGTTACACATACACCTCATGTGTGTATTAAAGCAATAAGCCACACCAGGTCCTGTTTCAGTGATTCTCATCCTTTTGAATTTCAAAGACCCCCATATGCAATAGGCCATAGCAGTGGCAGAGGCCATTTTGTGTTGTGGGAAAAATGAATGGGCTTTCGATCTGTGGCGCCACACAATGGCCGCCACTGCCTATGCCCTATAGGCCACAGACACTGATTTGCTGAAAGAAAAATAAATCTCTTGGACCCCAATCTACACTGTAAAATCCTCAGTGTTCATTTAACACTCAAGAGTGTACAAATGGAACCAAATCCATTTGGTATAAGGGTCCATTTGGACCTTGGTGGTCTCCGGATCTCATGTTGAGAAAACAGTGGAATTTGGAACAGTTCAGGGCGTTGTGTGACACGACGCAGAGTGGAGTGTCTACAACAGTGGTTCTCAAAGTGGGGTCCGGGGACCCCAAGGGGTCCTTGAGGGGGTTCCAGGGGGTCCCCAGTCAAATGATTGATAGTCAGGAACCAAATGGACCCTTATGGGTCTGTAACTCCGAGAGAGTACAAATGGAACCAAATGGACCCTAACGGGTACATTTGGTTCCATTTGTACTCTCTCAGAGTTAGATTGTATATTGGGGTCCCAGAGATACAAATTCCATCAAATGGGGGTCCGTAGCCTAATGCATATGAAATTGGGTTCCTTGAAAGTAAAACGGTTCGGAATTAATCACTGCTATAGCCTTTAACAATTGTCTATTTTGGGGATCCCTTGCATATCTTTTCAAATGGGGGGGGGGTCCATGGGCTGATATGTATCAATTTGGGGGTCCTTGGCACGGAAAGGTTTGAGAACCACTGGTCTACAACACTCTGAGCTTTTATAAAATCACTGACTAAACCGTGGCTTATTGCTTTTATAAAATGGTTACAAAATGAATCATTTTTACAAGAACGTATTCCCCGCGCCTGCCTACACAAACAATGATGTTGCTTATCGTGCTTTGTTTTAAAGTGATTTAAAAAGTAATGTATTTGTTGCAAAACATTGCACACACATGGGACAAAATGGAGCAGTCCTCTTACCTTGCTGTTGAGGAAAAGCTAAATCACCAACAGTAATACATCCATGGAAAATTATGGTGAAATATTCTAAACAGTCCTAGCTGTGTGTTAATCTAGCATTTTACAATGGGACTCATTAACTAAATTACAGAGGTGACGTCCACAAACTAGTCATTTCCTATACAAAAATGTTTCCTACTATTTATGCACTGGTAAACCTAAGTAACATGAATAAGACATTATTAAAGTAAAATGCATGCGCATGCATGTGACGTGTGCGTGACATCATTAAAATAGCGTCCCACCAGTTAAAAAAATCAACACTACAACAATCAAGCTACGGGACTATCTGTTTTGTAATATCATTTATAATAACTATCTAGAAGAACTAGTTTCAGTGTGTTTAACTGAACCACAACAGTCATAGGGCTAGTTGTCCACCATCTAAGCAGAATGCATTCTAGGTCTATTGTGCAGGTTAATATCAGTAAAAACCAAGCTCTTCTATCATCTTGCAGGTCCATCTCGACGCAGTGACCTGCAGTCTCTGGGCTACTGTTTGCTCCACTGGCACACAGGAACACTACCGTGGATGGCCTTGACCAATGCTGACCAGATAGCCAAAGAGAAACACAGGTGAGAACACAAGCAATTAAGAACTGATGGTGTAAAACGAGAGAGACAGAAATGGTCAAACTTTTTTTTTGTCAAAATAGCCGATCTACAGCTTGCATGACGGCGTGTTCTGAGCTTGTAGATTGGCTGTTTTTGTGGTTAAATCATTATAAAAGTCCTTTATATTTTAGGTACATAGATGACGTCGCTGCACTCTTGAGTCACTGCTTTGGGAAGAAGAGAGTTTCAGGTGAGTTTAAATATGCATTTTGTTTGTTTGTTTGTTTGATTCAATGCTTTATTAGTCAGACGTGTAAACAGCACGTGGTACAGTCAGACATTTAGGCTAAAAGGATAAAACAAAAAAAAGTCCTGGGGACTTGTTTCCATTGTGGTCCTATATGTATTCAATTCATCACTATATGTACAAAGGAGGAAAAAGGAGAAACGGCGGCAGTGAATGACACCTCCTTTATATGGGAATTTACCTTGTGGTCTGATGGATGTGTTTTCAGGCCAATTTTGAAAGAAACCAGTGATACACATCCTTTAATGGATGGTGGCAGGGCATTCCACATTTTGGTGACAGAGTAGTTTAAGACCTGGAACGCATCTGTGTAATTTTTTTATTTGAGCTAAAAAAGCATTGTTTTACCCTTTGGCTATTCAAAAATAGCAGATCTACAAGCTCGTAGCTCTGCTATTTTTCGTGAAAATGTGTGCAAATCTTTGAATATATATATTATATTCTTTTAAAGCGAACATTTTTAACTCAAATCATTGCTTCTGGGGGTCCCTGGAACAAAATATTTGGAGATAGCCGTGGCCAAATAAATATAATTTTGGGGTTCATTGACATGAAAAAGTTTGAATACCACTGATATTAAAGCAACATAAGATTTTTCAAAAAACTGTTTAGGATTTAGACGACATTTTGTAGAATCCCCAGAAGCAAAAGATTTGAGTTACAATATATAAAAATAGCAGATCTACAAGCTCATGGCACCATGAGCTTGTAGATCTATTTGTAACATTTTTAACTCTTTTCAAAAACGTTTTTTGAAAAACGTATGTTTCTATATCAGTGATTCTCAAACTTTTTCATGTCAAGGACCACCCAAAAAGTATTAATGTATATATAAAAACATATTTTGTTCCAGGGACCCCCAGAAGCAAAGATTTGAGTAAAACAGGTTTCCCTTTAAAAATATATATATTCAAAGATTTGCACAAATTTTCAAGATTTTTTTCAAAAATAGCAGAGCTACAAGCTCATAGCGCGGCACTCGGTGCCACACTATGAGCTTGTAGATCTGCTATTTTTGAATAGCCCAACGAAATCTAAAAATGACACACAGATGCGTTCCCGGTCTTAAAGAGTTAACAAGATGTTTGTGTGGTTGCCTATATTATTGATACTGTGTGTGTGTGTGTGTGTGTGTGTGTGTGTGTGTGTGTGTGTGTGTGTGTGTAGCTGCTCTGCAGAGCTATGTGAGCACTGTGATGGCTCTGGACTATTCAGAGACACCAGACTACACTGGGCTGAAGGCGGGGCTCAGTGGAGCATTGCTGCAGCTGGGGGGGTCGCTGGAACAGCCGCTACATTTCTAGGTGAGACCACCACACACACACAACCCTGCAAAAAGCAGTGCTTCTCAAACTCTTTCATGTCAAGGACCCTCAAAATGATATGTATTTGGCTGCGGGGCCCCCCATATCTAAAAAAGGGTTTGTGCTCGGAAGCAAAGATTTGAGTTAAAATGCAAAAGAAATAGCATATCTACAAGCTCATAGTGAGCTATGATTATTATATTATTAAATTATTGTGACGCTATATTAAAGGGATAGTTCACCCAAAACATGACTTTCTTTCTATCGATTAGTCACCCCATGGAGACTTGATTTCATGGATATTCTTTTTGTTTTTGACCAGCCAGTGCCGGATTTATAGGAGTTGAGGCCTGTGGGCTAGAGTAATTTTCGAGGCCCCCCTGGCGTGCGTGCTTGCCCCCTTTGCGCGCGCGGGTTATTTTTCTTTTAATTTCGGGTTTAATTCGGTTATTTGATCTTAAAAAAAAAATGTTATCATAAAAAATCGGAGGCCCCCCCAGTTGGAGGCCCGTGGGCTGCAGCCCACCCTAGCCCAACGGTAAGTCCGCCCCTGAGTGGACCGGTAGGCAGCGGTTCCGGTAGGAGACACAAAGGAGACTCTTTGTGTGTCCTACCGGAACCGCTGCCGGTCATGAAATTATTGGCTTAGGAATGAGACAAAAAATAAAAAATATATAATTTTGGGGTGAACTATCCCTTTAAGATATTATGCAGGGGACCCCCTGGGCTAAAAATCGGGATGCCCGGGTTACTGTGCTTAAGTGGTTAACTACTCTGCTATGGATGTTGGTGTTTATTGTCTCCGCCAGGCCAAAGGCATGGCGAGAGAGTATGTTTTACCCCCTGTCCGTCCGTCCGTGTGTCCGTGTGTGTGTCCGTGTGTGTGTGTGTCCGTCTGTCACCAGCTCTCCGGCACCGTTGGCCCGGTCGCTCCGAAACTCTGCACACACACTCCCTGGATGCCAATTCAGAATCTCTGCCCCAAATCTTTCACATGGGCCTGTTATAGCGCCACCAGGAGGCCGATTTGTGCAAAACCCATTTTTTTAATATTACTCCTACAATTTTTATCCAAACATCATGCAAATTGTTACACAGTATCTCTATAGTCATGTGATCAACCCGGATCTGTCCGATTTCCCATATTCCATCCTCATTGCCTAAGGTTGGCTTCCAAAGTTTGCAGGATTAGTCCGTTTTGAACAAAAAGCCTCAAAGTATACACACAGCTTGCGATTTCCGTGAAATTTCACACGCACATTCTCACTAGGCCGAGGAAGAAATGCCACCCTTCTCACATTGGCCTGTTATAGCGCCACCAGCAGGTCTAATTTAGCAAAACAAATTTTTGGAACAAAATGCCTCAAATCATGAATGCAGTGTCAATGCAAGAATAAATGGCACGGTTGGCACCCTTTTCACATTGGCTATTATAGCGCCACCAGGAGGCCAGAATAACGTACCTGACCTGGCGGAGACCTGTGCTCCGAGGAGCACTTTTTCTAGTTTTTGTATGTTTTTTCTTTTCTTGTTTCAGGTCTCAACTTGTGGAGCAGACGGCGTGTGTGCTATTGGCAGGATAAGGACCGTCTTTGCATTTCAATTAAGTATTGCTGTCTTTCTAACGGCAAAATGTTCCTTCAAAACAGCAACGTTAACGTTCAACACATCAGCCTAAAACACTTTTCAACATGTGTATGAAGTGTTGTTGTTGCCGTCCAGATATTTGTGGTTCCATTCATGTTCATTATGTAACCATGCTATTCCATCGACTGTTATACTGCTTTTGAATTTGAATCCTGAAAAGTAACAGTTTTGGATATATGAGGTTTCCACCCGACGGAGACGATATTAAACTGGTGGTCCTTGAGAATCACTCTTCTATGTCAGCAGAATGTAAAGTACGTGAAGGACTGATATAACTTATGAATGCTGTTAGAATGTTTCTCTAACTTGTTTGTGGTGATTAGTGGATTGTCCCTTTACTGTGTGAGCGGCAGGTTTGGTCAAGGTTTTCTACTCCATAATGTCATGCACTATACAGTTACTAAACACATTAACAGGACCGTTTGGATGTCACATATCATTCTAGGGTGATTTGTTATGGTTTATTATTAGTGTTATTAAAGTTACAAGTGTGCTACAAGTTAGTTTTTAGGAATTTTAAACAGCTTGTTTTTTTCTCCTGCTATTGTTGTGACTTCAAGATGTTCAGATTAAAATGTTTTACATGAATATACCTTCCTGTGTGTCTGGTGGTATCCCACACTGTGTGTTTGAATTACAGTATGTATAGAACATAAAGTACATTTGAATGGCAGTTTATACATGTAGCCTGACCTTAGATCATTAGAATAGGTCACTGGTTCTCTCAACATGGGGTCTGGGGACCATGCAGGAGTCCAAATGGACCCTGATCTCTGAGGGTGTACATGTACAGTGTACAGAGAGAGTTTTAATTTAACTCTCCTCAGGGTTAAATTAAAGGTAGGCTTAAGTGATCTTTTTTGGTCAAAACAAAAAGTTTTTTGTTAAAAGGTTAATGCACTATATTGTTATAGTAATCATTTCTATAGAGTGTTTGTTCAGTAACAGGAGTCTCCATGTCTCTCCAGCTCTTTAATAAACAGAACGTAAATTTTCAGGTAGGTGACAAAATTTCAGCCAATCAGGAGAGAGTACCCATTTATCTGCTTCATTTTTAGAGTGTTCCAGTTCTAATTGTGTGTCTCCTCATTTCTTTGTGTCACCACTTCCAATTTCACTTGTTTAATCTGTATCCTGACTGAGTTCTCTATCCTGATTGGACAAAATTGGTATCCTGACCTGAAAATTTATTTTCTGTTTAATAAAGAGCTGGAGAGACATGGAGACTCCCGTTACTGAACAAACACTCTATATAGTCAGGGGATATTAAAAAAATCTGGGAATAAATTCCTTACCAAGGAAATGTCTTCACCAATGTGTTTGTAAAGGTGTCTTGTAACACATCTCATAAAGATTGAAATTCAATTTCCCTAGGGCCATTTTTGACAGATGCTGAAAGATGGGGTACCCTTAACCTTATGTGGGAAAAACATTCAATTCATTTTAATTCTGTTTTAAGTAGCATGTGAGGGGTCAAACTAGTTTTTTTTTATGATTCTGAATCCATTGCAACAATTTGTTTTGCACCAAAACCACTCCTTGGGCTAAAAACTGCCAAAACGGCTACAATCATATTTCCTAGTATATAAATCATTCATGGTGTGGTTTACGGTTGAAAGCAGGCTGACTGGATGAGACCTGCGTGGTATTTGACTGGAGGCTTATTCTCGTATTCATCCATCTCTTCCCAAGCTGCAGGCATGAAACTCAAGTTCACACTGAAGGTAAAAAAACTGCATGTTTAGATAAACCTGATTGAAAGCTGCTTGCGGCTGTTGGAGCGGTGGGTAAAGTTATATAATAAGTGAATTGCTCAGTGTGTAATAATCTGCTGAGCTGCAGTCTATCTATAGCGCCATGATGACAGTATAGCCCAGGGGTCTTCAACAGGGGGTCCGGGACCCCTAGGGGGTCCTCCAAATCTTTGTGTGATATGATTATTTGTTTTTACCTTAACCACTTGAACCCTAGCATCCCTTTTCTGAGGAGAAATGTAGCCAAAAATAGCCGATCTACAAGCTCACAACGCCTCGCGCTGCGAGGCGTTGTGAGCTTGTAGATCGGCTATTTTTGGCAAAGAGTTATAGGTGTAGAGGGAAAAAAGAGCAGCAAAAGTTTATCTGAAACACAATTTTATACAATATAGAGGGGGTGCCTGCTTCATCTCTCTCTCAGCTAGGGGGTCCTTGCCCTGGTATAGCCTAATGGTTTGTCACGCCAGCCTGTTACTGCAAAAACTGAAATTATTCTGAATGGATAAAATGCTTTCCCTTGAGGGAGGCATTTCCCTTCTAACTTAATATTATAATGTGAAACACGTTTTTTGATTGATTGTTTTTATTGAACAGGTATTATTAATGCAACTCAATACAAATACACACATAATTAAAAAGGATTATACACAATATTTTAACCAAAGAAAATCACTTACCCTACCTTTAAAACTGATGATTCTACAGTGTATATTGGGGGGGCATAAAATGTGTGTGTGTGTGTGTGTGTGTGTCCATAATGTCATGTACTATACAGTTACTAAACCCATTAATTATGTTATGGTTTATTATTAGTGTTATTAAAGTTACAAGTGTGCTACAAGTTAGTTTTTAGGAATATTAAACAGCTTGTTTTTTTTCTTCTGCTATTGTTGTGACTTCTAGATGTTAAGATTAAAATGTTTTACATGAATATACCTTCCTGTTTTTCTGGTGGTATCCCACACTGTGTGTTTGAATTACAGTATGTATAGTGCATGATGTACATTTGAATGGCAGTTTATACATGTAGCCTGACCTTATAGGTCACTGGTTCTCTCAACATGGGGTCTGGGGACCTCCCTGTCTCATATATACATTTTCAGGTAGGTGACACATTTTCAGCCAATCAGGAGAGAGCACCCATTTATCTGCTTCATTTTTATAGTGTTCCAGTTCCAATTGTGTCTGCTCATTTCTTTGTGTCTTCACCTCCTATTTCACTTGTTTCATCTCTATCCTGACTGAGTTCTCTATAATGATTGGACAACATTGGTATCATGACCTGAAAATGTATTTTCTGTTTAATAAAGAGCTGGAGAGACATGGAGACTCCTGTTACTGAACAAACACACTATAGCAACGAGTACTATAATAATATAGAGCTATTTAGCTCTTATTTTAACCAAATAAAATCACTTACCCTACCTTTAGAACTGATGATTCTAGGGCATACAATGGGGGGAATGGGGGTAATTGAAGTTGAAAAGGTTGAGAATCACTGGAACAGTCATAGATCAATACTTGTTCTTCACTGTTCATTTGGACCTGTAGCCTTCAAGGTGACTGCTTTCTCTATTTTTTTATTTTTTTTTAATAAACAAGACATAATGAAAAAGACAAATAAAAAATAAAGAAGAGATACACACTGTTTCCAGTGCTAATGAAACAGCCTGTTTGGGGATCACATTAGAAAATGTTCAGCCTTTGACAGTCAACCACAGCACACTCCCAATGGCCATAATTACATTTAACTTCACTCAGTTACTATCAATTCCAAGAGCTGCATAACCTACACAGTATTTGGGTGTTTCTCAAATGGGGGTACCCCTAGAGGTGTGCAGAGGTACTGCAGGGGGCATGTGAGAACGTGGGAAGTGAAAATAACAAGAAAAAATAAAATAAAAATAATATGTTTAATGCTAAAACATTGACAAACTTTGAGTAAAGCTGCTGATCTGTCGAGTGTTAAGCCACGTTTAATCACAAACTTGACAAGTACAACTGTTATTGAATAGAAAGACATATTTATTTGCTTATATGTTTTATTTTGAACATACATAAAAACTGGACTTACTGAAATGTTATGGTCACTGTTTAAAATAAATCTGCTCAGGACAGGGGTCATAATTCAGAAGAATCAGACAATCAACTTTATTGTCCCATCACATCACAGGTTCACAGATGAAAAGTAGTGGGTGGATGATTATTATAATTTTGTACCCCTCCATTTTGTAGCCTACTTTTTTCATGAGAAGGGAGAGGATCTGGTAGAAATACTGTAGAGTAAGAGCAGGAGAAAAAAAGGATAGGAACAGATCCAATAATCAAAATGAAACAGTACATACAAATAGCCAGTGGTGGAAAAAGTAAGTAAGTAAAAGTACCAATACTGCAATGTAGAAGTGCTCTGTTACAAGTAAAAGTCCAGAATTCAAAATTGACTTAAGTAAAAGTACAACAGTATTGGCATCAAAATGTACTGAAAGTACCAAAAGTAAAAGTACTAAAATGTTTGAAAATAGCAGATCTACAAGCTCACAACGCGTTGCACGTTGTGAGCTTGTAGATCTGCTATTTTCAAATAGCCTATAAAATAGGGCTAAAGTGGTTAATGTATGTTTCATAATATCATAATTTATATCTGAAAAGCAACTAGTAACAAAAAAATTCAAATAATGAGATGTAGTGGAGTAGAAGTAAAAGTACTGAAAATGGGATGTACTCCAGAAAAGTAAAAAGTGTACTTAAGTACAGTACTTGAGTAAATGTAGCCTACTTAGTTACTTTACACCACTGAAAATAGCAAATAGCAATTGTTTAACTCCATTTCTTATTGTTATTTCTAGTTATTCTTTCAAAAGTTGGTTTATCATTTATTCCTGCATCATATGCTAGCTAATGTAGCTACTGTATGGTAAAGGTGGTACCTGGATTTAGACATCGGGAAAATGTGGTCCTGAAGCCTAAAGAGTTTGAGAACAACTCTGACCTACTGTATATCAATGTGCTACAATAACATAGCTCATGTTATTTGCCTGATTAATGCATCTTTGGATAACACTAGCCTCTAACATCTAAGAGATTTGCAAAAAAGCACTTCCTATACAGTATTTGCGTCAAGGTGCCAAAATCCAATAAACTCAAGAATTTTTTTTATACAATGGCAACCCCTTCTTCCATCTTACTGTGAGCACCACACCTGCAATTATGAAGCTGATTAAAGCAATGACCCCCAGCCCTATACCTGCCTTCACCCCACGTGCCCCTGGGGCATGCATCTTGATCAAGTCCTCAGCATTATCTGTCTCAGTGCTTATCCATGATTTAGATGAACTCAGTTTGATCCAGGTTTTGTTCCCTTCTGTCATCACTGTGATTGTGTTGTGTAGCAAGCTCATCACTGGAGGTTTAGTGAAAGGAGGTAGACGGATTGACAGTGAATTGGTAGACGGATTGTTTAGGAACTGTTCTGACTTGACACAGTAGAGAATCTCACAGCCGAAGCCAATGACCGCGGCTTGATGCTGGCTGAACTGGGGAGGACAGTGATTCTGATCTCCTGCCAAGGGGTTCGTTGAGTCACAGCTGAAAAAACCGCCAAAGGGCACTGCGTTTTGGGCACGTTCATAATCATCACTCAAACAGATCATTAAATCAGCCGAATAAGTCAGGAATTTAATTGGGGTGAAGTATTGAGGACAGCTCATTTTTTTGGTGATAGGATTCTCAAGGGAGTTGCCATAGAGACCTCCAAACAGAAGCCCTTGGTCCACTTCAGAATCATTGGAGTAGCACCAGTATGTACGGACTTTCATAGTGACAAGAAGACCTGACACACTGAAACACCTGTCAGTGTGTAATAACCTTGATGTGTAGTGTGCACCGCAAGAGTAATCACCTGTAAGTGGGTTTTTCTGACGCGGTTTCTCGCAGTTTATAGGATTTATAGCATTTGTCTCACATGTCTGGTAGACTCCACCAAAACCGAGGTGTGTGGCTGCCCCCACACAAGACTGGTCATCAATGTTAGCCTGAAAGTTAAAGTTTGGCGAGTCAATGTCGACACAGCCAGGGTGGGTGTTGACTGTATGGTAGTACCTTATGGCCTGTTGCAGATAGAGAGCCACCTTGTTAACGGTGGGCTCTGGCAGATCGGGAAACGTGTTGGTGTTTATGACATAGTGTAGTGGCAGCCCAGACCGGTCAATAGCAACAAGGTTATTTCTGGTGCCTTCTTGCCACACCTTAAGACTCATGTTAGGGTAGAAGGGTGCACCTCCGTGGCTCTCGATGAAGGAAGAAGTGATGCTATTGTCATATTTGCTCTGCTCTGATGAGTCATGTTTGAACCCAATATCTACACTAACTGAAAACAATAGCAAAAACTTATAGCCAGCTGCTGCTTTGACAGAAGTCATTTGGGAGTCACTGCTTGAGACATAGGACGACTTGATGTAGTCGTCTTTAACTAAGGTAGCCCCAGCATCAACACTAGTTACCACATGGGTTCCATAGTCGGCCACTATCTTCTCTGACAGGTAAGTGGCTTGTCTGACTTGGTTATTTGCAATGGCGTCAGCAACGTTCTCTACTTGTCGAACAAAGTGGGGATCCAGAGTGAAATCAGGATAAGCTTTAACTGTGTAAATGTTGTTCCGTATCTAGGAAAATAAAAGCATGAGACAAAGGGAAAATGTATTTTAGTAACTACATAATTTACCACATTTGCAAGACCACATAAAAAGAAAAAGAAAAAAGAACATATTAAGGGAACTCACTTGTACTCTGCATGTGTCAGAGCGGTCTTTGACTTGGTTGGTTTTCATCCTCTTATGTTCAGCAGAGAATTTAGCAGTCACTCCATGTTGTACACCTGTAAGACATAAGATTAATATAAATAGTTACCTATCATTAATGAAATACCAAAACTAGAAATGAAATTATGGAACTAGAACCAGAATGAAAACAGTTTAGTTTACTATGCTAAAATCATAGAGATAATGTCCTTAGTTTTTGTCTTTGTCAATTTATTTCATACATAAGCCTAGTATTTTTGGGTAGATCTATCTTGTAATTTTGTAGCTGTGCCCGTTTTATAACACATTACACCGGTGCGTTATTTCTGGATAATGACCGATGAGCTCGATGAGCTCGATAACAGACGCTGTCTAATCAAAGACTCAGAGCACCTGCTGCGCTGCTTTATTTTATGGTATCCAACTCGGCAGCCATGTAAACAAACACACAATGTAATTTAGAGCTAAACATTGCTCTCAAGAATTTGAAGCGAGAAATAGTCAATGCAGTAACCGAAAATGTATTCTATTTGATCAATACTTCCTGTTGTTTTCGTGATGTTGTGCTAGACAGATGGCCGCTGCACCTGGCACAAACCTTATCGAATACTTTCATTACCGTAAGTAAGGAAATACTACGTTTTGTTGTTACATTTAGGTTAATTTATTTATTGAGTAGCCGTGTAATAAGCGGGATGATTAACCCCCGGGGTTCAATCATCCTGTCAGGGTTTATTTCTCAACAATGACCGCTGCGCCGTCAATTATCCCTTGAATAAATGTCTTGCTCCTTACAAATAGCCCATATTACAATAAAAAACAAAAACTAACACAAACATAATTAAAAACTAAACTAATACTTTGCAATAAAAAAATATAATTAACTGGCAAACCTGCTTCAAAATGAGTAAAAACTCAACTGAAAACAAGTTGAAATAATAATAAACGGTAAAAGAAATGTAATTATAATAACCTTGGTAAGACGCCTCTACATTGATGGAGGCAGCTGTGGAACTACTGTGCTCCTGCCAGGAACTGATTATCTCTGCGTAGGTTTGAACATTTGTCACTTTCCGGGGGATGACAAACACCTCGTCAGGGACCAGGTAGTACCCGTCCTCGGTGGTCTGGCACTGGGTGTAGCTGAAGTTCATGACCCGACCCATGTCCAGGTTCCTCAGGTTGTCCCAGCCTCCGCCAGGCAGGACCTCCAGGGCTGTGATGGAGGGGGCGGTGGAAGAACGGCAGTGTTGAAACCAATTGGTAGGAGCACGGAGAGGGAGGCGGTCAGGGGAGCAGACATGGAGGAAAAAGAGAAGCAGCAATGCTGCTGCTCTCGGGGCCATGGCTGAGTGAGAAATGAGCAACCTCTTTTTTATCTTCACTTAAATATGACACATACAGTATGGCACGCCCACTTAGGAGGGTGTGCACAACATGTAAATCCCCTATGTGTAAATGCATTACTTTCCATTTCCTTGTGTTTGTGTGTACTTGGACTGACAAGTACGTAGGCTAAATGTTAATATTGTTTATACATTTATATACTATACTGTACCTTATTGTAAAATAATCTTTTAGTCTATTGCAGGTTAAGCTATGTAGCTGTTCTTCTAAAAACAGCCATGCTGTCAGTATTTGTAACAATTAGAGAAACTACAAATTTTCAGTGCTTTAATAACAGTTTGATGACATGATGAATAGGATGGATCCCACTGCTGTATTTCTGTTATAATAAAACAAAGAAGCTACCTGAAAAGCTGTGTTTTCCATTTCATATCGGGTTCTGCTTGATTCATGGTGCAGATGTTGTTTATGGGGAGGGATTTGTCCCAAAATTATTTGTGAAACCAATACCATGATGCACAAATATTCCATGACTTACAAATGTATTTCCATGATTTACAAATGTGTTTTGGATTCTACAAAAAAAAAAAAAAGTGTGACTTTTGTAAATATGAATTCATAATTGTTGTAAAAAAATATTATAATTATACTTGTGTGTGAATCTATCATAAAATATCATTTGTAAATAATCAATTCTGCGTGTGAATTGTTGAATCTACATTTGCGAGTACACCAACACACGCATTCAGTTTTGAGACAAGCTTCACACTCTTTGGGTGAGATTCACTCACTCACAAATACCTGCAGATCCACACGTGTGCTTGGACTGCCCCTTGGACTGCCCATAACCCCATAGTAATTACAGCCAGGTGGGCACTGCCACTAATCCCTTAGACAGGAGGGATTTCAGAAAAAAAAGAGGCATTTGTGGGTGAAAAATGGGAAGAGGAATATTTTACATAATTCAAGGGCGCCGAATCTGAATAACATGGTTCCCAAACAAATGTTATTGTTTTTAACCTTCTAATTTGCATTACAGAAATCGCTGCCAATGTTGAACAATTTCTTCAATAACTCATATAACAAGGCAAGCAAAACTGAAAAATAAAGTGTCTATGTCTATGTTCTGAGGGTCAGACAATGGCCGGGTTTCCCAAACGAATTTGAGCTCATGCGTAGCCTAGAAGCTGCGTAAGAGCCTCCACGCAGCTGCGCAGTAGCAACCCCGCCACGCACTATCTTCGTTAGTAGCAGCTGTGTGTGCCCTACGTGCCATCTAAACTGGCTTCAGGAGGCACCATCGTCGTAGGTTCTCAAGCGCACGGCATTACGTGTGTGCTAAAACTACATTCGTGAGACAACATGCACGTAAAGACCTCCTGGACGAAGTCTACGTAAAGCCTACGTAAACTACGTAGTGCTGTCCTACGCTACACAGCAGTTTAAACACCCTTTGCGAAAGTGAAATGGATCATAAAAATACCAGAGCCAACTGTCAGATGTCCTGAAGCAGTCCACTCCAAATACAACTTTTGAATAATATATTTATGAATTAAATTACAGTGGTGAGGTGACATCTGCAAGGTAAATAAAACACTAAAGTGTCCCCATTATGCAAGTAAATTAAATATACTTAAAATACCAAAGTAAAGATATGCAGAATGTCCCATTTCCCAAATTTAATATGTATTAAAATCTTTTGAAAATAGCAGATCTACAAGCTTGTGAGGCGTTGTGAGCTTGAAGATCTGCTATTTTCAAAATATTTTTTAACCGTTCATAAACATGGCGAGCGCAAGAGCTGTCACTTTGTGAGAGGAACTGGGGACTTTAATCATAACGTTTAACTATAAAATTTCGAAATTAAGGAAACATGTTTAGCTCAGCATCATTTATATACCTTTAGTTAACTTGGCATATGCTTAATATTTTTAGCAGACGATCGGATCATCTGTGAGAGTACAATTTGTAAACTTCGGGTTCATGCATAGAGGACGAAGCAGCGCAGCCGCTCGCCCTACCCAAAAGAACAGATCTGCAAGCTATCGACACGGCATGTCGCAGTGCGTTGACAGCTTGTATGTCTGTTTTTTTGGGTAGGCATGCACGTTACGCACCGGCCCGGCCGTAATTTTATATATATATATATAAATTATATGTGTGTGTGTGTGTGTGTGTGTGTGTGTGTGCGTGCGTGTGTGCGTGTGTGTGTGTGTGTGTGTGTGTGTGTGTGTGTGTGTGTGTGTGTGTGTGTGTGTGTGTGTGTGTGTGTGTGGTCTTTTCATAGATCTATAGATCTATTTCGCTACGATGGGTGTTACGAGCGCCCCAGGGCGCTCGTTACAAACTGCTGCGTAGGACAGCACTCAGGGCTACGCCTCTCCCAGGAGTAGGAGAAGAGTAGGATACGCCATTCTGTCTCCCGAATGCAGTTTTAGCAGACACGTAACGCCGTGGACGTGGGAACCGATAGCACGTTGGGCACAACCAGCTGCTACTAATGAGGGTAGAGCGTAGGTTTCGCCGGGTCCCAGGCTCTTACGCAAGCTGCGTAGGCTACGCATGACCTGAAATCTACGTGGCTGCTATGGTACTGCGCAGCCTGTGTGGACGCACGTAAGACCCGTCGTACAACCTGCGCAGGATCTCTACGCAGCATCTCTGCGAATCTCTTTGGGAAACGCGGCCATTGTGTGTAAGGTGTTTTTTTTATGTAATTAGTGGTAAGCCTAGTACTAAAAAAAGAAAAGAAAAAAGAAAAGAAAAGAAAAGCTAATTTTACATCAAGGTGCCCAGATGTCCCTAGTGCCAGCTATCCTGTTATCCCTGCATCATACCACAAACAGCCTAACACGTTAACTTTAAGATGAGGGCAAAGTAACTACAATTTCATTTGACAGCTTCAGTCCATGTTCAGTAGGACTTTCTTCAGTGCAAATTTCAGTGAAATAAGCATTACGTTCTCATTAACATGTACAAATGAAAATAATTAACATTTCTCTATGTAGCCTATTGGCCATCATTCCTCTTCTCTATGTAGCCTATTGGCCATCATTCCCATTTGCATTCTTCAACACTAATAAAACAGATAAGGCAGGTGAGGATCAAAATGTACTAAAATATGTACCTGAAAACATTTGAGGTGAGAACAGCTGATGCAGTAACATGCATGCTTCAGCAGTAACAGACAGAGGTCATCAACATGTCCGTACACAGACAAACGTGTCCGTGGCAAGACATGTCCATGTCCGTGGCACATTTTATAAAAGTCAACGGCATGCGAGGGACCACCGTGAGAAAATGGTGCAGGAAAAGAGCAAAAACAGAAGGCATGTCATCTGTTCAGAAGGAGCTATTTGCTACCAAGGCAAAGGAGGGCAGAACTGGACGAGTAAAGCGGACCCAGTGTTTCAAAGTGTCCAATAATAACAATAACAACTACGGTATAATAACACTGAATCAGACTGGTTCCTTCTCCAACCTAAAAGTTAGCTCACCTCTGATCAAAGTTAGGTGCCTTCACATTAAACTATTGTGACACTGCATTCAATTAAAATCCTGGCATGCCCTTCATTAATCACTCATCATGTAGGCCTACATATCTTTTTTGTCAGTGTTCCATTGGCATTTTATCCTTGACGTTTCCGTGAGAAGCATTTAACATGTAATTATTACGTCGAAATCAAATCAAGTGTTTGTAGTGCGTGTCTTTCAGAGTACCTGATCACCTCAATGGAAACCACAACTAACTACCACAACTAAGCTTGCCAAACCAAACCAACCGTTTTGCTGGTAGAACTTGCTTTGATCTCCTTCTGTCCTCAAGTAACACTGTCCTTTGAAAAGCCAGCAATCTCTATAAGTCATATGATGTATAATACACACCCACTCACCTTTGCAGCTAAGTGGCCGTTTTGCGATGGATGATGGATGTATTGATGAGACTCAATTATTATTATCCAAAATAATTAGGATTTAGTTTTTGGTGGTTAAGTGGCTCAGTAGTTAATGCAGACATACTATTGTCTTAAAATGTGCAGCACATTGGAATAGACCCTATGACATATTAGGAGGCCATTAGTATACATTTAGGGCTAGGCCACTGTGTTTTTGGTAAGACGATTATTTTGCATGTCTGTGGCAAGAATGAAATATCAATGAAAATGTCCGTCACAAGCTGCCGTGCTGATGACCCCTGGTTGCAGACCAGGGGAAATAATTCTGCAGTTACAGCCCAGGGAGCCAGTTTACTTCATTATCACATAGATTGGAAATAGGGGGAAACAATTAACCTGCTTGTAATGGACATTTTCATTAATATTTCATTTTTGCCACAGACACGCAAAATAATCAAAAACATAGTGGCCTAGCCCTAAATGTATACTAATGGTCCTAATGTGTCATAGGGTCTATTCCAATCTTCTGCACATTTTAAAACAATAGCATGTCTGCATTAACTTGAGCCACTTAACCACCAAAAAAATAAATCGTAATTATTTTGAATAATAATTGAGTCTCATCAGTACCGACTTCAACCTCAAAAGGGCCACTTGCAAAGGTGAGTGGGTGGCTTTTCAAAAGACTCCATTAAGGTGATCGGGTATTCTCTGTTCATGAGAAAGTCCATGGCATGCACACGTAACAATGGAAAAAACACACCCTACAAGCTACACTTGATTTGTTTTGATTTATTAGACATAATTACATGTTAAATGCTTCTCACGGAAACGTCAAGGATACATGATGAGTGATTAATGAAGGGCATGCCAGGATTTTATTTGAATGCAGTGTCACAATAGTTT
This sequence comes from Gymnoscopelus braueri, assembly GCF_963280865.1. Lineage (NCBI taxonomy): Eukaryota > Metazoa > Chordata > Actinopteri > Myctophiformes > Myctophidae > Gymnoscopelus > Gymnoscopelus braueri. The sequence goes on from NC_137603.1 coordinate 62,166,055, forward strand.
AATGCGAAGGCACCTAACTTTGATCAGAGGTGAGCTAACTTTTAGGTTGGAGGAGGTCCTAGGCTGTGGATGGAGGGTTTTGATTTATTATTACACATAATAATTACATGTTAAATGCTTCTCACGGAAACATCAAGGATAAAATGCCAATGGAACACTGCAACAAGGAAACTTGAGAGACAAAAAAGATATGCACATGATGAGTGATTTATGAAGGGCATGCCAGGATTTTAATTGAATGCAGTGTCACAATAGTTTAATGCGAAGGCACCTAACTTTGATCAGAGGTGAGCTAACTTTTAGGTTGGAGGAGGTCCTAGGCTGTGGATGGAGGGTTACCATGGATTATGATTGTGGAGTGTTATAGACACTTTGAAACACTGTCTCTCAACTAACGACAACCAGCTTTACTTGTCCAGTTCTGCCCTCCTTTGTCGTGGTAGCAAATAGCTCCTTCTGAACTCAGGGGTCATCAACATGTCCGTGGCAAGACTTGTCTATATCCACGGCACTCTTTTTCCCCCTATTTAAATATATATATATATATATATATATATATATATATATATATTATATATATATATATATATATATATATATATATACACACACACATATTTTTCATTATAATGTAAAAACATATTCTAAAATACACAATTGAATCTTTAAAAAAAATGTTGTTGTTGTTTGAATAATTTGTGTGACTCATGAAGTACGATTGTGTAACAAGGCGGTATAAATTAAGGTATAGCCAACTACGCCACCTAGGGGACTGCACCCTAGGAAATAGTGTTTAGAATCTAATTACATTAAACCACCTGAAGACAAGGATATCACTCCACACAAGGTTCGTAAATAATAAAGGCAGATATGTGGATCAATGCAAATGGTACTCAGTTTTATGCACACACACACACACACACACACACACACACACACACACACACACACACACACACACACACACACACACACACACACACACACACACACACACACACACACAGGGCTCAGTGCCGAGGCTTTCCAAGGGACAGGGGGGACTGGCTAACCAGCCTAAGGCAGTGGCACCCCAAGCCACAGCACACACAAATGAATAGAGGCAAAGAGAGAACAATAGTGAGGACCAGTACAATACTTTAGGCTAGTTAAAATACATTTCACAGTAGTCAGTGTATGACCGCGGGTTTCACGCAACATAATCAGTAAAAATAAGCCCAACACCAGGGCTGACAGTCAGGGGTGAAATGCCCGAGGCAAAGCAGCAGCGCTGGGTTTCCTCCTCACCAAGCCCTGGAAACACAAGCAGCAGTGTGTTAGCCTACTATTAAATAGTACTTAAAAATCAATGACGCAACAGGGGAAAAAAAACATACCGCGTCAAGGCAAAACACACAGTGCCTGCGGACACATTTTGCGTGGTGCAGTCACACATCCACCGCCAGGGGTAGACAACCCGAGGGGGGAGTGCTCTCGTGGAGAGACAGACACTTGGACAGTTGCACACAGACTAAAATGACATAAAAAACGAGTTCATGACCATAACATAACTAAATCAAAACAGACTGGCACTCGGTAAACAAGAAACATACCTGTGCTGATGCATGGTGGACAAACAAACAAAACTGAAGCCCAACAGGCCAGCTTACACGTCAGTGAGGGCCATAGACTGTATAAAAATAATGGAGAATGTGACGCCATTGGTTTCTACAGACCGTAAATGAAGCCGATTGTTCAGCAATTTCAAATCCGCCATCTTTCAATATCGCGTCATATCCTGCAGAATGCCACCAGACCATTATTGGTTGGGTAGCTTGTCAATCAAGAGCGGAGGCGGGGAATGAATGCTATTGGTTGTGTAGCTTGTCAATCAAATCATCCCGCCCCTCCTAGAGCATAACCTTTTTTTATTTTTATTTAACCTTTATTTAACCAGTAAAATCACATTGAGACCATTGTCTCTTTTACGAGTGTGCACTGGCCAAGAGAAGAGGCAAATAAATGTTACACAGCTCTGCAACCTACTTTATCGTCAATTTTAAAATAAATGGGACCATAGTTTACCGAGACGCATATCATGATGATTGAAAGGAGACTTTAAACTAGCGACTGGAAGCATATAGTATTTATGACAATGTTTATTAAGGTAAGAAAATCTACCCAGCAAGCACAATGACGTCATGATGACGTTATGATGACGCCCGGTCATCACCCCGGTGACATTCAGGACTAGGCCAGATCACAGCCCATATGGGGATGATCTTTACGTCATTTACAGGACGTCATCACCGGGACATCATATGGACATTTGGACAGACATTTTGGGTGATGAGAAGTGTTTAGATGACGTCCTGGAAGTGACGTTTTTGTGGTCAGGATTAATTTTGGTTGAAATCAGGTGATATTCTGGGCCAGATCTGACTTGTCTTGGTTTGACTTGATCTAGCCCCAATCGAGACGTCACTGATTGGTCCGGGTCCTGACTGTGCTTGCTGGGTAGTCTAAAGTTTGTCAAAAACCCATCCGCTTGCGTTAAGATAAATTCTTTCTGACACCAGCAGGGGTAAAACAGCGAAACTACAGGCCATTCATATGAACTGTCTCTTCCGTATTAGCCTCAATGTAAAACTTTCAAGCTGGGCCCTTGGTGAGGACACGCACACGCCGGTGACAAGCGTGGCAATAGCACTGAAGCCCAACGGGCCAGCTTTAGAACCCTGTCAGTGCTGAGGACACACACAAATGAGAGGAGACAGCTAACAAGGGCAGAGTGTGTGCTGCTTATGTACTGCAGGTAATCAGTCCACTGATTAGTGGGAGGAGGATGGGCCATGGGCAGAGTGGGAGACAACACCCATCCTGCTACAATTGCATCATATGAGGTACAACAAGACAACAAGATTCCCTGTTAATGTTCAATCCTTTGTGGGATACTAGTATATATATATTTTTTGGGCGGTGAAACCGCCCCTATATGAGGCTTGGATATTTGTACAATTTTTGTACAACAAATCCTGCGCTGTGATTGGCCAAAAAGTACCCCGCCTAACCCTGCACCGTGATTGGCCAATCACAGTCTATTCAGGACTGTGATTGGCCAGTGTCACATGACACATGTGCATAGCCCTATATAAGAAACCATAACTTTAAAAAACCCATAAATTTGTTTTTTTTAAGTTATGGTTTCGTCCATCATAAAGAGTGTTTCAATAAATGTATTTATTTTTTGTACATGATTGGTTGACTCCATTCAGTATTGTGATTAGCTAGCAAGACACCGCCCACTTCACACAGGGTGTGATTTTTTTAAGACAATGGATTAATGGAGTGTATGAGGTGTGTCAGACAATGAAACAATTAAAGTCAACAGTAATGTGAGTGACCACAGTGAAAAATGGTGCAGGAAAAGAGCAAAAATAGAAGGCATGTCATCTGTTGAGAAGGAGCACCGAGGCAAAGGAGGGCAGAACTGGACAAGTAAAGTTAATTTATGTCAGTTGAGAGAAAGCGTTTCAAAGTGTCCAATATCAAATAATCAAGGTTTTATACTCCATAATGTCATGCACTATACAGTAACTAAACCCATTAACAGGACCAATGGATGTCACATTTAATTTGGGGTGATTTGTTATGGTTTATTATTAGTGTTTTTCTCCTGCTATTGTTGTGACTTCAAGATGTTCAGATTAAAATGTTTTACATGAATATATCTTCCTGTTTGTCTGGTGGTATCCCACACTGCGTGTTTGAATTACAGTATGTATAGTACATAATGTACATTTGCATGGCATTTTATACATGTAGCCTGGCCTTAGATCACTAGAATAGGTCACTGGTTCTCAACATGGGGTCCTGATGGGTCTCTGAGGGTGTACAGTACATGTACAGTGTACAGTGTACAGAGAGAGTTTTAATTTAACTCTCAGGGTTACATTAAAACTGATGATTTTACAGTGTATATTGGGGTGTCAGAGATGAGGGAGGGCATACAATGGGGGGGGGGGGGGGGCTTTTGGCCTAATTGCACATCAAACTGGGGGTAATTGAAATTGAAAAGATTGAGAATCATTGGAACAGTCATAGATCAATACTTGTTTTTCACTGTTCATTTGGACCTGTAGCCTTCAAGATGACTGCTCCATCCAAAAGAGAGACATTTCTGATCCAAATGGACAACACTCCCTCCTACCTAGACCATCGACCACCTATCTCTTTGATATTATTGAGCCTTATATCCCAACCAGGGCCTTGAGGTCTGCGGACAAGCTACTGCTGGTCGCTCATACGACTAATTTGAGGAGAGTAGGGGTGACCGTGCTTTTGCGGCTGCGGGCCCCAGGCTCTGGAATTTGTTGCCCCTCAACATTAGATCTGCCCAGTCGATTGGGGCTTTTAAAACCTTACTAAAAACTCACTTATTCTCTCTTGCTTTTAGTCGTATTTAGCTATCCTGTTCTGTCCTAACTCTGCATTGTTTTGTTTCTCTTTTGTTTTTCTTTTGTTTTTGCCCTGTGTATATATTTTTTGTTGATGCTTCTGTGTGTCTGAAATACCTTGTTTTAACCATGTTCAGCACTTTGGTCGGCTTTGGGCTGTTGTAAATGTGCTATATAAATAAAGTTTGATTTGATTTGATTTGATTTGATCGACGTCTCCCTGTTTTCTTTCAAACCAATGGTTTTTCGACCAACATAAAAATGTAAACAGAAATGATAGGCCAAAGGCTATATCTCTAGGCTCTCTTTCTATATCATTAAAACCTTGTATCAGAGTACACAGGATGCATCTCTTTTTCATTATCAGATACATTAAACACACTAGATTAGCTAAATATTTGAATGCAATCTCACGTTTATTTTGTAAATGACCGATGGTAAAGTTAGTTTTCTTACGTTTTTTGGACACATTTATATAGACCTAGGCTATTTTATCTGTTTAACTCAACAGTTACTGTATATGTTCAGTTCAGTTTCACCAGAAATTGTTTGGTTTCCAGTGTTTGGCCTGTTAGGGGATCACATTAGAAGAATTTCAGCCTTTGACTAAAGATAACTCCATATTTAGGAAGACAATGCTGTCTGACAGTCAACAACAGCACACTCCTAATGGTCATAATTACATTTAACTTCACTCAGTTACTATTAATTCCAAGAGCTGCATAACCTGCACAGTATATGGGTGTAAATGACCACCAACCAAAGGGGTTTCGATATTTACTATACAGTTACAGTTGTTCATCTTCATTGATTGATGGTTGTTTATCTACCTTTGTGATGCCATGGGTTGTGTTTTATTGCTACATTTTGATTGTTTTGTGTATGTGTGGTTTACAAAACGTCCACTAGGTAGCAGAGTTTCCCCATTTCTTTTCTGTGCTTTCAGTCACTATATAGTCACGTTGTGGGAATCTCGCGAGAGTTTCTATAAAACCAAGATTGGGACTTTGTCAGAGATATATAAATAAATGATAAGTTCTATTTCATGTTTAACACCCCTTGGAAGGCGGATTGAGGTTTGTGAGATGAACATTTCATAGTCTCAAGAGTGTATGTTTATTTCGTTCGTTGTATGTTTATTATATTCATTATTACATAATGAATGCAACAGGCTTGTGTCTTAAGTCTACCTAAGGCATAGGTTTTGTATACAAAGGTTATTTTCATGCTACTGATGTGTTATTGTCCTAAGACTGCCTATTTGCCCCATTTAAGATGTATATTATTTGTTTGTTGTCAGTTTAAGCTTATTTTGGTCTACTGTTTGTTGAATGACTATTGTATTTTGTGACTTGACATCCATGTATGTTTTTGTCATATTTCTTCTATAGTTTTCACGGTGCTACGGAGAGAATAAAACAGCATCTGTATGAAACTCTACTGTCTCATCATTACCCATACTTACAAGGCCGAGGGGCAGTTACAATGGGTGTTTCTCAAATGGGGGTACCCCTAGAGGTGTGCAGAGGTACTGCAGGGGGCATGTGAGAACGTGGGAAGTGAAAAGGTGTGTGTGTGTGTGTGTGTGTGTGTGTGTGTGTGTGTGTGTGTGTGTGTGTGCAGTGATGAGCTGTGGATTTTTGAACTAGGGGGGCTATATTTTCTGACGGCTGCATGTGCACATAGCCAATCAGCTCAGTGCTAGTTGAAATACTGTATTCAACATGTGATTTTTAATGTAATGATATCTTATTATTTAGTTGCATTGTTAATTTCTTGTTTTTATTTTTGTTTCAATTAATTAATTATTTTAATTTTCCTTTTAGTTTTATATAAAAGCCCTTTACATAGACTCACCCACACATAAGTACTTAAAATAATCAGACAACTTGTCTTTGTCTTGTCTCAGAGAACTGGGTCCTCTTCTAAGGATCCCCTTCACACTCTGCAGTGCAGAGACTGTTGTCTCTCATTGTGAGAGGAATGTACACATTCAATTCAAGTCCATGGCTTTTTTCGAGTAGCCTAATGTTATGCAAAGCAGCCAGGTAGACGCTATTGAGAACGGCTCGCCGCTGACGGCGCGAACCTTGAGAGGCTATTGTTTAAACTTTAAGGTGTTAAGACCGCAGCTGACGGTGCGTGCTCGCGCGTGCATGTGGAGCTCCCAGCCCCCCAGCCAGCGCCAGAACTCGCCGACCCCCCATAGCACCCCCTACAGCTCGTGTGTGTGTGTGTGTGTGTGTGTGTGTGTGTGTGTGTGTGTGTGTGTGTGTGTGTGTGTGTGTGTGTGTGTGTGTGTGTGTGTGTGTGTGTGTGTGTGTGTGTGTGTGTGTGTGTGTGTGTGTGTGTGTGTGTGTGTGTGTGTGTGTGTGTGTGTGTGTGTGTGGTGTGTAATGATAAAACATAGACAAACTTTGTGTAAAGCTGCTGATCTATCAAGTTTTAAGCCAAATTTGTATCACAAACTTGACTAGTACAACTGTTATTGAATAGAAAGCAATATTTATTTGCTGTTATATGCTGTTTTATTTTGAACATACATAAAAACTGGACTTTAAAATAAATCTGCTCTGGGGTAATAATTCAGAAGAATCAGAATCAACTTAATTGTCACATCACAGGTTTACAGGTGAAAAGAAGTGGGTGATTATATGATTTTTTAAAAACATTTTTTAGCCTACTTAAAGGAGAGGGTAGAGATACTGTAGAGTAAGAGCAGCAGAAACAAAAGGATAGGAACAGATTCAATAATCAAAAAGTACATACAAATAGCAAATTGCAATTCTAGCCTCTAAGAGAGATGTGCAATTAAGCACTTCCTATACGGTATTCGTGTCGAGATTCATAATTCATATAATTCATACATGACCTACATCATTGAAAATAATAAAGTTCACTGTATGATCTTAAACAGAAATTATTTAGATTATTTGTGAAGAAAAAAATAAACACAGTTACACAGTAAAATCCTCAGTGTTCATTTATCCTCTCACTGTACAATTTCTGTGTAGGCTACTTGATAAAGTTAATTGTTGCTCCCAAGCAATGGAAGAGTCTCTTCCTCCCTGTGGCTGTCTTTTTTACACAATGGCAACCCCTTCTTCCATCTTACTGCGAGCACCACACCTGCAATCATGAAGCTGACTAAAGCAATGACCCCCAGCCCTATACCTGCCTTCAACCCACGTGCATCAGGAGAATATGGGGCATACCTCTTGATCATATCCTCAAGATCATCTGTCTCAGTGCTTATCCATGATTTAGATGAACTCAGTTTGATCCAGGTCTCGTTCCCTTCTGTCATCACTGTGATTGTGTTGTTTTGCAGCAAGCTCATCGTAGGAGGTCTAGTGAAAGGAGGTAGACGGATGGACAGCGAATAATTACCTCGGAACAGTCCTGACTTGACGCAGTAGAGAATCTCACAGCCGTCACTGACTGCGGCTTGATGCTGGCTGAACTGGGGAGGACAGTGATTCTGATCTCCTGCCAAGGGGTTAGTTGATTCACAGCTGAATAAACCGCCAAAAGGCACCGCGTTTTGGGCACCAAGTTCATAATCATCACTCAAACAGATCATTAAATCATTAGCCAGGAATTTAATTGGGGTGAAGTATTGAGGACAGCTCTTTCTTTTGGTGATAGGATTCTCAAGGGAGTTGCCATAGAGACCGCCAAAAAGAAACCCGTGGTCCTCTTCAGGACCATTGGAGTAGCACCAGTATGTATGGACTTTAGCCTCGTTGACATGGCGACGATACTCACAGACTTTCTCATAGCATGTCAAAAATAACCAACAGGTATAGGAAACTGATTCACAATGCCTAATAGCATAGTCTTCTGTTTTCACCTCAGTGCGTAATAACATTGGCTGGTAGGGTTCGCTGCAAGAGTAATTACCTGTATGTAGGTTTGTCTGAGCCAGTTCCTGGCAGAATGTAGGGCTACCACTATATGTCTCACATTTCTGGAAGACTCCACCAAAACTGAGGTTTGTGCCTGCCCCCGCACAAGACTTGTCATCAACATTAGCCTGAAAGTTAAAGTTTGGCGAGTCAACGTCGACACAGCCAGGGTGGGTGTTGACTGTATGGTAGCGCTTTATGGCCTGTTGCAGATAGAGAGCCACCTTGTTAACGGTGGGCTCTGGCAGATCAGGAAACGTGTTGGTGTTTATGACATAGTGTAGTGGCAGCCCAGACCGGTCAATAGCAATAAGGTTATTCTTGGTGCTCTCTTGCCACGCGTCAAGACTCATGTTAGGGTAGAAGGGTGTACCTCCGTGGCCCACGATGAAGGAAGAAGTGACGCTATTGTCATATTTGCTCTGATCAGACGAGTTTTGTTTGAACCCAATATCTACACTCATTGAAAACAATGACAAAAACGTAAAGCCAGCTGACGCTTTGACAGAAGTACTTTGGGTGTCACTGCTTAAGACATAGGACGACTTGATGTAGTCGTCTTTAACTAAGGTAGCCCCAGCATCAACACTAGTTACCACATGGGTTCCATAGTCGGCCACTATCTTCTCTGACAGGTAAGTGGCTTGTCTGACTTGGTTATTTGCAATGGCGTCTGCAACGTTCTCTAATTGTCGAACAAAGTGTGGATCCAGAGTGAAATCAGGATAAGCTTTAACTGTGTAAATGTTGTTTCGTATCTAGGAAAATGAGAGAAAGGGAAAATGTATGTAAGTACATAATTTCCCACATTTGCAAGACCACAAAAAAAGAAAAAGAAAAAACATCATATTAAGGGAACTCACTTGTACTCTGCTTGTGTCGGAGCGGTCTCTGACCTGGTTGGTTTTCACCCTTTCATGTTCAGCAGAGAATTTAGCAGTCACTCCCACATCGGCACCTGTAAGACATAAGATTGATATAAATAGTTACATAAATGAAATAACAAAAACTAGAAATATACATTCTGGAACTAGAACCAGAATGAAAACGTTTTAGCTTACTATGTTAAAATCATAGAGAAAATGTCCTTCGTCAATTTATTTCATACATGAGCCTAGAATTTTTGGGTGGATCTATCTTGCAATTGTGTAGCTTTGCCATGTTTATAACACAATAAATGACTTGCCCCTTACACATATATTCCAATAAAAAAATAAAACTAACACTAACAGTAATTAAAAAATAAGCTCAATAAAAAATAAATTGGCAAACCCAATTCAAAATTAATTAAAACTAAACTGAAAACAAGTTGAAATAAAAATAAATGGTAAAGACAAATGCTAAATTACAATAACCTTGGTAAGACGCTTCCATATTGATGGAGGCAGCTGTGGAACTGCTGTGCTCCAGCCAGGAACTGATGATCTCTGCGAAGGTTTGAACATTTGTCACTTTCCGGGGGATGACAAACACCTCGTCAGGGACCAGGTAGTACCCGTCCTCGGTGGTCTGGCACTGGGTGTAGTTGAAGTTCATCACCCGACCCATGTCCAGGTTCCTCAGGTTGTCCCAGCCTCCGCCAGGCAGGACCTCCAGGGCTGTGATGGAGGGGGCGGTGGAAGAACGGCAGTGTTGAAGCCAACTGGTAGGAGGACGGACAGGGAGACGGTCAGGGGAGCAGACATGGAGGAAAAAGAGAAGCAGCAATGTTGCTGCTCTCGGGGCCATGGCTGAGTAAGAAATGAGCAACGTCTTTTTTATTTTCACTTAAATATGACACATACAGTATGGCACGCCCACTTAGGAGGGTGTGCACAACATGTAAACACCTAAGTGTAAATGCATTATTTACCATTCCACTTTCAACAAAGAAAACATTACTTGTGTTTGTATGTACTTGGACTGACAATATAAATACCTAAGCTAAATGTAAATATTGTTTATACATATGTTTTAGTTTTAGTCTATTACAGGTTAAGCTCTGTAGCTTAAGACCGTAGGTAAGACAAATTACCTTGGGATCAACTGTGAAAGGTATGGTATGTGACCAGAAATATGGTCTAGAATTATTATTAGCTTATTACATTCAGTAGTGGTCAGATATACAGGAATAATAATATTTGTAAAAATAAGTACTTGGAATAACACTGAACAGAAAATGACCATGTGTTTGCCGTTGTTGTTATATGCAAAATATGCTAATTAACTACCATAAACATACCAAATGGTTACACTGTAACAGTCCTTACACCTGAATGAGATAAAATGTTCATTCTTTTACCAGAAAACCACTAAAACACAAGTTGGATGACCTCTACTCGTTATTTATGCTAGTTTATTTAAATATGCACATTATCTCATTAACTATGCACAATACAAAAATGTCCCGAGCAGAAATGGATTCTACGTCAAAAATTACATAAGGATCAACTGAGAAAAGTTTGGTACAGACATTTATCAGTTTGTTATAGCTTTTGCCCTGTCTATAGGGTCCTTTCATTCAGAACTCTGACACGATCACCCCGAAGTCCTTCTGGTACTTTTCATTCATGGATGCACGGACAGCATACGCCATATACTTTACCAGTATTCTCCTTATAAGAGCAACACACTCCCCTTGTTAATGAGTAGGCCTACTGTATGGGTGTATTTGTGTACGTTAATGAGTAGGCCTACTGTAGGCTCACAATAATTTGTATCCCTAGTCGCATTGAATTAGCTTTCAATTAAGTGTGTGAATCCTATATTCCTACTTTATCTGCGTGTTATTTTTAGTTTTGTACCTTAAAAAGGTTTGGTGTGCACATGACTTTTGGTCATCATTCATTGCCAAAATATACCAAAATTAATCATTAATGCAGTAAACAGCACCCTACCCATATGCGTCTATTTGGGTCAATTGATATTCTTATTAATGGTTAAATGAATACTGAGGATTGATTATCACTGAGTGTTCTCTGGGTTTTTCTTCTTAGGGCGCGCTCCCACCGCACTTTTATTTTACCTCTGGGGCAGAATCTGCCAATGCTTTGTCAATACAAATGCGTGGATTCCTGGGCTTGTGGATTTTTTCCAAGAATCCACGCATTTGCATTGACAAAGCATTGGCAGACTCTGCCCCAGAGGTAAAATAAAAGTGCGGTGGGAGCGCGCCCTTAGCTTGTACTCCATGCCAGCAGTATTTCTATGAGTCACAACCCCAAATGGGGAACAGGGATCTCTATAATGCAGGGCTAGGCACGCTATTCAGGCACGAGATCTACCATCGTCAGACAGTGAAACCACCACCGCTTTTACTGGCCTGGGATCCAGCCTGATTCACTACGTTCAGCGGATTTTTTGAGAAGCAAAGTGAGAAAAAATTTTTTAGTGAATCAGGCTGGATCCCAGGCTACGCTTTAATGGTAATTAGAGTAATGCCAATATAGAATAAATAAATATTGAAAGATTATGATAACATTGAATAAGTCAGTTGTTTAAGAATGATAAAGGCAAGATAAATTCTGGAGGAAAAAAATTTGTTATACACATCCAACAATAATGCAATCAATCAGACCTTTAAAACACTCCTTGTGGTTGAGATTTTCAGTTCCCTGAAAGAAATTTCCCCCAGCTGAAAGTGTTAAGTCAAATGGTTTGTTGGTTTGCCAGAAAGTACCATCCACACGTACACGGGAATAAATAAAAAAAAGTAGCTTTTTATATGCGGTTCGTCCACACGCAAATGCGTTTTTGTCCCATGAAAACAAACCTTTTTGAGAACTCCGGCCACAACTCCTTATTCTAAGGAGAGAGATAATGTTACGTTACGCACATGGGAGGCAAAGGAGCCCTGACACATGCATTGAATTCAATGAGAGCCAGCTGGATTATTTCATGATCCTCTTTAAACCCAGCACCCCAACAGCTGATGTGTGCATTCTATCAGCATTTTATAATCAAAAATCAATAAGGTAGGAAGGTTTGCGCTCTTGACAGAAAAGGCTTACCAAAAGTTACAGCCAGTGGTGTCATGGAGGCCACATGGAGTAGGACGGTGCGTGGCCAGTAATTTTTTCACACGCAAGGTACGGCACGGTACAGTGCACGCTAGAACGTGCCCCCCCCCCGTAGATTCACGAGCCAAGTACCCAAATGGCTACTTTGCTTAACAGGTTTACAAGTGAGTGTGAAAATATATCCTCAGATTCCTCACACCTCGCATCTATAGGCTACACAGCATGTTGGCTTCAGCATAGACAGTAGCCGCTGCTGCCAGTATCCTATCTGCACGCAACAATGCCTCAGCCACCGTCGAAGAAGAGAAAGATACTCGTTCAAAGCTTTTAGTTTCAGCTCTATAATTCATGACATTCCTTGAATTTGTATTAGTTTAAAAAGACTAAAACTAAGCTAAAAAAACCATTTCCTACACAAACATGTTTCCTAAATTAAGGTAAAATAAAATGCATGCGGTGTGCACGTGCGACGTCATTTAAATACCGTCCTGCCACTAAAAAGATCACCATTACACTGGTTACAGCCAGGTGTGAGATGCCAGCAATGAAGTCGACAAACATTTTTTTGCATCCAAAGAGCCGCAACGTATTTTTGTCAGTATGCGACTTCTTCTATTTTTAATAGTGAGTGTAGTTGTGGGACAGTGTGCGCTCCGGGTGGAGCTCTGCGCTTTGGGCAGCAGCCAGCCGCTGATGCCGTGCGTCTCTGGTCGTTCTAAAGTAGACTTTGGTAATTTGTCTGTAATCCATCTATACAGTAGGCTATTTAACCTAACCAGATATCGCGTCTGATATAATTGTAGGTGATAAATGGCCATGTATCTGCTCAATAGTTAGGCCTATTCATTTCATATTGGCAACAGCCACAGCTAGTTTCGGGACATACAGTGAGTAGCCTACAGTACAACTATAATAATAGTAATAATAATAATAACTAGGCCCGATCAGCTACATCACAGCTACGTTGCACTACGTTGAGGAACTATTATTTATCTTTTAACATCTAGATGTGAGGGCCTCAAAGCGGCCCAAACCTCTAGTTATTATTATCCAATTACTATAATTGAAATGACCATGTACGTCCGGGGTTGGTCAGCACACGATCGCTCCATTTGCCTCCAAACTTGCCACAGACTATTGATCAGTGCTCTGGCTAATACCTTGGCTTCTTTCCCCATCTTCAATGTACTTACATATTGTACGGTTAATAAAAAACTACATTGCACATTTTAGCCACAGCACCCCACCCCACTGCGCATCTTTGGCTGCGGCTCTTTGGATGCAAAAAGGCCTATCAGCCTATTTTCCTTTCGACCTAACAAAGCATAATTCTCTTCCCATTCTGTGAGGACACACGACTATTGTCTCTTCCTGAACTCTTTCTCAAAACTATTTTGTCTCGTCTCTCATTATAGTAGTAGCCTAGTACTAAACAGGTAACAAACATGGACCATTTGTTCACATTCAAACCTTTCCCTAGAGAAGTCGTGGGATGATACACTGCATAACCTCTACGACCAACTGATGAACATCGATGGTCAATAAGGTTACGCCTAGTGCTGCACTCTCTCCCCAAATTATACAAGGTGAGCCATGCCACCCAGACAGGGAAGGGTCTAAACTGTTGTCAGTGCCAAAAGGCCGTCAGGAAATGCATTTCCAGGCAGCTCATCAGAACCCAATGGCTGCTCACTGACCAGGATACAACAGGATATTGATCAGGTTACTGACACAAGGATACTGACACAAAGATATTGACACCAGGTTACTGACACCAGGATATTCACCAGGATACTGACCAGTATACTGACAGCAGGATACTGATTAGGAAGATAGGACTCGAATTTAATGATGCACAATATTGAAATTGGTTATACCGATTATTTGCATGGTCAAATCAACCGATATTGCAATACAACTTTCTAGTGGGGTTTACTTACTTACCTGTGATTGTGTAGATTGATTGCCTCTACACAATGTAAATGTAGTATAGATAGATAGATGCTTTATTTGTCCTTGCGGAAATTCTTTTTCTTTTTTTCCATCAGGACACAAAAAAACACAACGGATAAAGTCACATTACACATTTTATGCGCAGAGCTGAGCTAGGGCCTCTTTGTTCAAAAGTCCTGTACATATTTCGATTGAATTTTTTTCCAACTTGTTGACCCGTTTGAAAGCTTCTCCAGAAAACACTGATTGAATCTGCAGCCTTCATCATTACCAAATGCCTTTTCAGCTTTTCATTCACACTATACAGTACGTATATTATAAAATAAAATATCAGCTAAAACCAATACATTATTCTGATATTGGTTCGATACCGATGTTGCATTTCTAAGGTCGATAAAGCAGATACCGATATGATGACCGATTAATCGTGCATCCCTAGTCGCATTGAAAGAGCATTCAATTAAGTGTATCTTCCTACTTTATCTACGTTTGTTATTTTTAGTTTTGTACCTTAAAAAGGTTTTGGTGTGCACATGACTTTTGGTCATTATTCATTGCCAAAATATTCCAAAATTAATAATTAATGCAAACTAACCACAGTAAACAGCACCCTACCCTTATGCGTCTATTTGGGTCAATTGATATTCTTATTAATGGTTAAATTAATACTGAGGATTGATTATCACTGAGTGTTCTCTGGGTTTCTCTTCTTAGCTTGTACTCCATGCCAGCAGTATTTCTATGAGTCACAACCCCAAATGGGGAACAGAGATCTCTATAATGCAGGGGTAGGCACGCTATTCAGGCACGAGATCTACCATCGTCAGACAGTGAAACCACCACCGCTTTTACAGCTTTGTCTACAGCCTGGTAATTAGAGTTATCTGTTCCTCATTGTTTTTCTCAGTTCCCCCGCAATTGCGATGAAATACTACACCAGCAACTTAAAAAAAACAAACATTTTATGTCCCCAATGCTGCTGCCTAACTGGACAATGTTAGTGATGGCTGTAAGCAGAGAGGGCAAAAATACATCAACATTATTTTGATTCAAATTACAAATACTGAGTCTAAAAATATTATCACAATACAAGATACAAAATACTGTTCTGAGAAATGTATTTGAGATACGTATTTTGAAAATACATTTCCATAAAAAACTGATGCAATGATTAGTCTATTGATAGATTGATCGTCAAATATTTAATTAATTACTTAATTTATTCTAAGAATAAATTGATCATACAAACAGAGTGTTTTTCATGGTGTTTGGAGCAGGCAGCCAAAATGTTTACCACCGTTTGTGAGAGAGCAGGCCAGAGTGACCTTGTTATCGTCGAAAGCTAGACAAGAACTATGGCATGGTTACTGACACCAGGATACTGACCAGTATACTGACACCAGGATACTGACCAGGATACTGACACCAGGATACTGACCACACCAGGATACTGACCAGGATACTGACACCAGGATACTGACCAGTATACTGACACCAGGATACTGACCCCAGGATACTGACCAGTATACTGACACCAGGATACTGACCATGATACTGACACCAGGATACTGACCAGTATACTGACACCAGGATACTGAGTAGCAGGGTTGGATTATCGCACAGGGCCTATCGGGCCCAGGCCCAGGGGTCCAGGAGCTCAGTGGGCCCCTATAGCCAGGGTCTTTGTGTGAATTGTCGTTGTTATTAACTTTGCATTTCTTGTTAAACGGATTAGTAATTTAATAACCGTTCCAGCCCACGACTGGAGTGGCGTACATTCCAGATAGGAGGTCCCCGGGCTCAGGGACCCTTTGAACAAGCAACACACAGAAGCGTAAAAACTGTATATTTACTTGTGGCGACGGAAGAACAACCTGTTCTCCGCCATGGTGATTTCAGAGCAAATTCGACTGTGTTTAGCAGGCCTGTGGCCTTCAGGGAATTTACGGCTAATTTTTAGTCTAAAGGTCCTTACACACCGGGGCGATTTTTTTCATGCGAATAATACGTTTTTTTTAAAACCTTATAAAGTCAATGCAAGCTTACATGGAGCGAAAAAGCGAAGCGAAAAAGCGTCTTTTAATTATTCGGAACGAGTCCGAATTTTGCGTATATTCGCATATTCGCCGGTGTGTAACCGCCTTTAGTCTGGTCACCATCTGTAAACCCCTTAATAACTTAATCCCCTCCCATAAATCCAGTCCCCGACTTTTAAGACAAACTATGGATCTGAGGATATCACAGTTATAAGAAAGGCAGGGAGCAGAGGGGCCCCCTAAACTTACTGGCCCGCTTCAACAGAAATATCAACTTGACCATTAACTCAATCAAGAGACTCTACTGAAACAACCTATCCTACTCCTCTGTCTAGAGAAATGCACTGAAGCTCATGTGTTCTATAAACCCACTACATCCCCTATGCCTACAACCCAGAAAATTATTGTTACTCTTAAGTCTAGTCACATAGGGATAATGAGCCAACACATGCAAACCGTATCACTCTTTACACCACCATGCCAACCCACAGCACATCATCATAGCACACCGTCATTGCAACACAGCTCAATGCTCACAATTCATTGCATACCAAACATTGCACTCAAAAAGCATTACTCAATACATTGCACCGCACCGCATTGCATCAAACGTTGGCGTCAAACTTTGCATCAGTTACAAATCTCTACCTGTATGGGGTGTGAATTGAATGTGTATGTATGTTGCCGTAGTGTGGAATTCTCATACTCACCGAGGGCGTGATGGTGTCCTTCAAAAGAAACCCCTAGTCTATTTATCTTTATAACACTAACTCAGAAAATGAGGCTTTTTGGAAGATTAAAAGCTTCCCTTTATTTGCTCAGTTCATAGTGGGATTACAGATGTGTATTTAACAATACAAAATACAAATACAAAATACCAATAGAAATGCCATCTAGTAAGGTTTCATGTCTGTCTGGTCAGATTTACAAATGCCTTAAGTTAGGCTTGTCCTAAACTAATTTATAATTTAGATTAAAAAGAGGAGGTTCCATTTAGATCTCATTCAGCCTGAAATGCAGGCTAGTCTAGATTTGGTAATTCCAAAAATGTCCTTAAAGTAGCACTAAATAGGTTTAATCTCTTTTTGATTTAATTAATTGTTTAAGTAATATTTTACCTTCCTAATTTAAGTAATTTTTACCTTCCTCCATGTGGAGCCATGACTGTTTAACATCTGAGCAAGGTGCAAGAGAAGAAGCCCCAAAAACCTAAGAGCCCAAGGGGCCCAAAGGGCCCCCAACAGCCGTCCGTGTCCAAAACCTCCCACGTCTCCCTCAGCCTCTGCCTCTCCAGCCTCTGCTGTGATGCTCTTGTGAGGGCCCCTTTATACAGTAGTACGGTCTAAAGGAAGCTCTCCAGACATCAGTGTGTGTATGTGTGTGCACGTAGGTGTGCACGTAGATGACTTTTCGAAAGTTAAGAAAGTTAGTGTGTGTGTGTGTGTGTATTTGCGTGCACATAGGTGTGCATGCCTATTCTTAGAAGTCAGACGCTATAGGTGATTCTCAGAAGTCAGTGTGTGTGCATGTGGGTGTATGGGTGACTTGTCCAACAGCCACCCACACACACAAAAAAACTATTTTTTTTGGCTAATAAAGTATAGTTTTGGACCATGACGGAGGCGCGCCGACTCAGCAGACCTTGAGGCCGAGGAGTCGAGGCCGAGCGCCTCCAGGCGCGAGTGCCCGCGACGACCGGCCGATGGTCTGCTAGTCGACTAAGCGCCGTCCGAGTTATGTACCGATAGGCACAGAATAGTAAATGATGTTGTGGGGACTGCGTTTGCCCCAACTGTCACTCAAAGTGACCATTGGCCAATCACAGCGCGACTTCTCCGGGTCTGGGGCGGGTCTTGGCAGAATGTCGGTGCATATCACTATCACGCGTCACGTACGCAGTGAGTGCAGCTCTCATACAGGAAATGCACATAAAGGAAATGCAGGCCTCTGCCTGCTGCAAACCTTCGAGTGCACCTCAGCAGTCATTTCAACCAGTCAATGTCATATACTTTCTTTAAGCAAATCAAGTGATAACATAATTTAAAGCCTATATCCTAAAGTGAGCTGTTAAACATAAATTACGTTCTAATACATTTCCAGATGTTCAACACATTCATGTCAATAACAGAGCCCCAAGCGTCCTATACTGAAAACTGAAGGAAGAGCCTAAACTTCCACTTTGTAGATGACACAAGAAAAAAAACATCATGATGCTTATTAAGTGCATGTTTATCCCTCTAGTCTAGTGCATCTATAGGACTTTAGAACAACAACATTAGAATCTCTCAAACCCTTTTAGGGGTTGGCAGTGGTGGAAAGTAACTAAGTACATTTACTCTAGTACTGTACTTAAGTAAAAAAAAAAAGAGGTTAATATTGTACTTTTACTCCACTACAATTATTTGACAACTTTAGTTACTAGTTACTTTGTAGATTTAGATTATTATTACAAAACATACATTACCCACTTCAGCCCTATATACATTTCGGCCATTTGAAAATAGCGAACTACAAGCTCATGGGTCACGATGCGACGCATTCTGAGCTTGTAGATCAGCTATTTTCAAAAGATTTTTATACATTTCATACATTTGAAAACTTGTGAAACGGGACATTCTGCATAATGACTTCCTACTTTTGTTTTGGTACTTCCTACATTTCGATGCCAATACTTTTGTACTTTTACTCGATTATATTTTGAATTCCGGACTTTTACTTGTAACAGAGTGTTTCTACATCGCAGTATTGATACTTTTACTTAATGTGTTTGAATCTATTTTAATATCTGTTTCTCCACTCTGCCGAACTGGGTTGCACATGCACACGCACACACACACACGCAGACACACGCACACGCACATGCACACGCACATGCACACGCACACACGCAGACACACGCCGACACACGCACATGCACACACACACACACACACACACACAGACACAGACATAGACACACACACACACACACACACACACACACACACACACACACACACACACACACACACACACACACACACACACACACACACACACACACACCAGTGAATACATGCATGAATATACAGTACATCTCCTCCTGAATTGTACAGACTATCAACAGTGGATATGAAGCCGATAGTAGCCTAATTAAATCAACATTTAAAAAACAGCTTAAATGTTAGTGCTATACATGTTATTTACATTTATAAATGATTGAATGCTTAACATATTCAATAACTAACTCCTTTAGACATTTCTGTGAGAAAAGCAGAGTTTCAGCAGCCCCTGTGTGTGTGTGTGTGTGTGTGTGTGTGTGTGTGTGTGTGTGTGTGTGTGTGTGTGTGTGTGTGTGTGTGTGTGTGTGTGTGTGTGTGTGCGTGCGTGTGTGGCTGACACCAAAAACTACTGATAGGCCCTAGGAATACTGGGCCCATCAGCCCCTCCCCACCATTTTTGGAGGAAGACTGGGCACTAAAGAGGAGTGTTCACCAGGGAAGAGTGGGCACCAGGCCTCGGAAGACTGGGCACTAGGGAAATGTGGGCACCAGACCTGGGAAGACCGGGCACGTTTTTGTAAAATATTTCTAACCTTACTCCTGCACACTCGTCCGAGGTCTGGCTGGTGCCCAGTCTGTTTTGGTGCCCACATTTCCCTAGTGCCCACTCTTCCAAGGTGCCCAGTTTTCCCTAATGCCCAGAATGTTCTGGTGCCCACCCTTCCTGTAACTGGCCCTATAGGCCTCTATAGATGAGGGGGTCAAAGGGCAACGAGCTCTTCAACTCTGAAAAGCTTTTAATTTATAGCATAAATGAGCTTTTCTTCACTCTTGCATATTAAAATTCGTATTTCTTCATGGAACATTTGTGTGTATGTGTGTAATATTAAGTATGTTAGTGATATGATAGGGACAATGATGGGGAAAGAGGGAAAGACTGACAACTATCAACTTTATCTGTATTTTCCTCACAATATTGCAATCGATAGTTGCATGAGAAAGGTCTCACCACTAGATGGCGGGCTTGGTTAGGAAATGAACCATAAAAGTATACTGTACATTTCCAGTGTTGTAAACTAAAGTAACTAAGTACATTTACTCAAGTACTGTACTTAAGTACACTTTTGAGGTATTTTGTTTTACTTTACTGGAGTATTTCCAATTTTCTATACTTTGACTTCTATTCCGCTACATCTCAGAGGCAAATATTATACTTTTACTCCACTACAATTATATGAAAATTTTAGTGACTTTGTAGATTCTGATTATTATTACAAAACATGCAGTAACCCCTTCGGTACTTCAGCATTTCGGCCATTTAAAAATAGCCGATCTACAAGCTCACATATCCTGGCGATGCGACGCATTGTGAGATTTTTATACTACATTTTATACATTTGAAAACATTTTGCACAATGAGTACGTTCTACGTTTGGTACTTTAAGTACATTTTTACTAATAATACTATACCGTACTTTTACTCAATTAAATTTAGAATTCCGTATTTTTTACTTAACAGAGTATTTCTACATTGCAGTATCGATACTTTTACTCAAGTAAAAAAAATTTAGTACTTTTTCCAGCCACCGTATATTTCCGTAGCACGAGGTGTCGCACTCCTACGCTCTAATCGCCGTATCCAACCGTATCCAACAACCTAGTCTGGTGCAGAGTGTAGGGGTGCGTTCGAAAATACAGCACTGAGCGCACTTGCCAATACAAACTAATAGGCGAGTGTGCTCCGGTCTTATTTTTAACTCTATGGCTCCGGTGCGTAATTTTCGAACGCGCCCTAGAAGAGAGGCTGCGATGGGCTATAGTTCCAAACATTGGAACTATCTCATTGAGATACACAAAGCACTTCCGCATTCCATTCTTCCATTCTTACAATGGGAGTCAACACTAGTGTCATAACTCTCTTATACGGCTCTGGTCTGGTGACGCGAGGTTATATCCAACCAGCAACGTCGTCGGGACACACGTGACGAGACCCCAGCCAATGGGCTTGAAGCTGCCTGGCTGCCCATTTGTTTGGGTGGATTTGAATTTTTTCAACTGCAGTCAGTCAGTAAAGCAGAGATAAAGGAAGCACGCGCCCAAAGTAAGTACATTATGACTATACTATATACAGTTAAAGTTTACCTTCTCTGTTATTACCGGTCCAGAAATACGATTATACATTTTATCGTTAATATTTTAGTTTTTGTCTTATTTCACTTTTTTTTGTCCAGGATAGAGAAAAAAGATCTCTCTAGTTCAGTGGTTTTCAACCTTTTTCATGCCAAGGACCCCTAAATTGATGTACATTTGGCCGTGGACCCCCATCTGAAAATGTTTTGTGCCAGGGACCCCCCAGAACCAAAGATTTGAGTTAAAAATGTTCGCTTTAAAAAATACATATATTCAAGTATATGCACAAATCTTCAAGATTGTTCAAACTCGGTGCCGCGCTATGAGCTTGTGGATCTGCTATTTTTGGAATAGCCCAAGTATAAAAGGTAAACATTATTGTGCTATATTAACACATTTTGCGTGGTGTGGTAATTATTGAACCTTTCTGAAAACCTATACTTAAAGTACAATTTATGCATATATTATGATACCTTGTGTTTATTGAAATCATTTAAAAATAGCAGATCTATAACACGTCCCATCGATGCGTTGTGAGCTTGTAGATCTGCTATTTTCAAATAGCCAAAGTTTAAATAGGGCTGAAGAAGTGGTTAATGTTTGTTTTGTAATAATTCAAATCTACAAAGTAACTAGTAACTAAAGTTTTCAAATCATTGTAGTGGAGTAAAAGTATAATATTTGCCTCTCAGATGTAGTGGAGTAGAAAGTATTGGAAATTGGAAATACTCAAGTACAAATACCTCAAAATTGTGCTTGTGTACAGCACGTGACTGAGTAAATGTACTTAGTTACTTTACACCACTGATGCAGTGGAATAATAATGATTGCAGTTGTTGTTTTATATTCGATACACACAACATCTGTAGCAGCAACATCCCACATTCACTTGTATTGTCATAAGTGTTGTGCAATGTGTACACACACACACACAGATCTAGGCAATATATCTAGGACCTATGCAAAAAGTAGTTCAAATAGCCAATCTACAAGCTCACAATGTGTCGACGACTCAACGTAGTAACTCGGCAAATTGAACTATTTTAGTAGTAAGTTTAAAAAAAAGTAGGCATAAGCGTGTGTGTGTGTGTGTGTGTGTGTGTGTGTGTGTGTGTGTGTGTGTGTGTGTGTGTGTGTGTGTGTGTGTGTGTGTGTGTGTGTGTGTGTGTGTGTGTGTGTGTGTGTGTGTGTGTGTGTGTGTGTGTGTGTGTGTGTGTGTGCGCGTGCGTGCGTGGTGTACTTGTCTATATTTGAGCTAGTATTTCTGTTAACTATTAGTCTTATTTTGCAAAAATAAAGATTCAAATATTTCCAGGGAATAGTTGATGATCACTGATTTAGACAACACTGCCTCAAGATGGTCTGATTGATTGATTGAATACTTTATTAGTAAAAAATGAAAACGGCACGTGGTACAGTCAGACATTAAGGCTAAAAGGATAACACAAAAAAAGTCCTTTATCCCATGATTTTGTAACCCTTTTTTCACCCGTTGCCAATTTGCTAAGTGATCCTGGGCGCTACACTCCCCCCACCAGCCTAGGGAGCCCAAGGCCAAGCTCATGCCTCCTTCAATTCATGAGAGCCAACTGACCTTCTTGTCACCTGACAGGGGGGACGTAGCGCGTGGAAGGAACACGTTATTCCAACCAGTTCCCTTCCCCTCCATCGGGCGCCCCGGCTGTCATGGGGAGGCGTTATAGCGACCAGGATTACTAAACTGTTTTTGTGAGGGTATTAACTACCATATGAGACACAGGGAGAAAATGCAAACTCCACACAGAGTAGGCCTTTCTATGGGAAATTGCGTTCACCTCCCCTTGTGGTCTCCTGATTTTTCAGGCCAGTTTGTGAAAGAAACCAGTGAGTTACATCTTTTAATGGATGGTGTCAGGGGAATCCACATTTGTAATAATGGTCCCTTCTTCCTCTGTGCTTGCTGTGGTCCACACAGGTACTTCTAGGTATATTAGGTCACGATGAGCTGGGCGGTGGAGGAGTGGAAGGATGGCCTTCCAGCCAAAACCCTGCTGAAGATCCAGGAGATCGAAGGCCAGCTGGACAAGCTGAAGAGGGAGAGGACCCAGAAGCAGTTCCAGCTGGACGCGCTGGAGGCTGCCCTGCAGAAGCAGAAACAGAAGGTTAGGGGGGATGGGGATTTTAAGCTCATTAAGACCGGGAAAGCATCCGTGTGTCATTTTAAGATTTTTTTGGCTATTCAAAAATAGCAGATCTACAAGTTTGTTTTGCTATAATCAGTGGTTCTCAAACTTTTTTCATGTCAAGGACCCCCAAAATTATATGCATTTGGCCGCGGACCCCAAATCAAAATATTTTGTTCCAGGGACCCCCCAGAAGCAAAGATTTGAGTTACAAATGTTCGCTTTAAAAATATTATTTTCATAGATTTGCACAAATTTTCACGATTTTCCTAAAATAGCAGATCTACAAGCTCATAGCGCGGCACTCGGTGTCGCGCTATGAGCTTGTAGATCTGCTATTTTTTAATAGCCAAAGTGTAAAATAAAAATGCTTTTTAGCTCAAATGTAAAAATGACACAGATGCGTTCCAGGTCTTAATGGGTTAAGCCCAGATTTGCACTCTGTAGTATGACAGTGTGTCTCTTGGCCTGTCACAATTATTACATACTCGTCTCTAATCGCAATCAAATTATGAGACGATTGCAATTATTTAGTCAAAATTGTCATAATCGTTTCCATGCTTAACATTTTTCATATATTTTCAAAACTAGTAAAAATAGCCTATCTACAAGCTCATTGCCACGTGGTGTGAGCTTGTAGATCGGCTATTTCAACTATTAATGTTTTTGTTAAAGTATTAAGTAAGTCATTACATATGTCAGTCATTTCTTTGTAGGCCTATATCTAGGTGTGTCATATCTGCCATGTGCAACTTCAAAGCCTAGTAAAGGCCAAACAGAAATGTTATTTTCAACGACAAAAACACAATCATTGTTAATCGCAATTATTTGAGTGACAATTAATCGTCATCATGTAGAATCTCATAATCGTGACAAAACATAATTATTTCACATACTTTGCTTGTTTATGAAACACAGCGCTAGTGTGTGTGGGGGGGGCTCCTTTCACGCTGTTTTCACAAATCGCAGATTAGGACTTAAAGGAGAATTGCAGTCATTTTAGATGTTTGCTTTGATGTGTCGCTAATCACTCACCAAGATACAAAGGGCTGTTGAAGCCCCTGTTGTCCATTGTGGAGACCCCTTCCACTGGCATAATGGAGTAATGCGGATAAACAAAAATCGCCTATTTTAGCAGCTCCAAAGTTCGTTTTTTTCCCACTAATCCTCATTATGCAGTGTACCGACACTCAAACATGCACTGAATGTCCCTTATAGTCCATGAGCCAGACAAGATTTCATTATCGAAAGAGTGGGCAAAACCATACCTATATTAAATTGTTCATAGGGTCAATACGAGTAAATAAATATATGATGACCTTTCCACAGGAGCAGCTTTTTCATGGTTATCACACATTTTGTTATTTTCCCCATACGTACATGACAGGTGAAAAAATGACAACATTTAAAAAAGAGTTACCATAATGAAACTTCCTGAGTTGATTACTTACATGAAGACAATGATTTATCGTATTACAAGTTTTCTGAAATTGTATATTTAAATATGCAAATTAGGCATTTAGTCCATGAGCCAGAGCCCCAAAATTGAGCCAGATATTGAATATTCCCTCGTTAAAAACCTTTGACTCCAACATCTTATCAAAATGAAATAAGTATGTTGACTCTGGCTTTGTCCAATGTTGATTCTGGAAAGTTATGCAAATTCGGGCATATTCCTAATGCCCAATTTGCATATCTAAATATACAATTTCAGAAAACGTGTAATACGATAAATCATTGTCTTCATGTAAGTAATCAACTCAGGAAGTTTCATTATGATAACTCTTTTTTAAATTTTGTCATTTTTTCACCTGTCATGTACGTATGGGGAAAATAACAAAATGTGTGATAACCATGAAAAAGCTACTCCTGTGGAGAGGTTATCATATATTTATTTACTCGTATTGACCCTATGAACAATTTAATATAGGTTTGGTTTTGCCCACTCTTTCGATAATCATTGCTCAATTTTGGGGCTCTGGCTCATGGACTATTATGAGCTGCCGTTCATGCAGAACGACGTGAAGCTAGTCCTCGGTGTTGCCAGATTCTGTGAGAGAAACAAGCAACCAGCTCCATGTCGTTCTGCATGAATGGCAGCTCATAAGGGACATTCAGTGCATCTCAGGGCTTCTCTGGAAAAAATCAACGGCCCTTTGTATGTTGGTGAGTGATTAGCGACACATCAAAGCAAACATCTAAAATGACTGGAATTCTCCTTTAATTTGTATTTTTTACTTTAATCCATGTATCACACACCTCTACCGATCTCTCTCTTGCCGATTGAGTAGCTCTGGTCACACCGGTGCCTAACAACAACAACAACACCAATCATTTGCGCTGATGTCGAGTGTGTCCATATTTTAACTCTGGGCTTAGAGAACAAGCACGTTAGTTTGGTCGCTGTTGTTCTTTTTTAATCTCTCCTACCATTCTCACATCCTCTCCAGGTGGACAGCGAGCGCAGCGAGGCGTCGTCCCTGAAGAGAGAGAACCAGTCGCTGGTGGAGTCATGTGACTCGCTGGAGAAAGCTCGCCAGAAGGTCGTCCACGAGCTGGGGGTCAAGGAGCAGCAGGTCAGAGTTCACCGGAAGCCCTCGGATAGGCCTGTGACAATTATTACATAATTGCAGAATCTGAAATTATTTGAGATAATCGTCATCATGTTGAAAAATGTTCATACAAACACGTTCATACGTCACAAAGTCAGCTATTTCCACTATTTTAACATTATTGTTAACCCTTTAAGACCGGGAACGCATCTGTGTCATTTTAAGATTTCTTTGGCTATATAAAAATAGCAGATATACAAGCTCATAGCGCGGCACCGACCCCCTCCCATCTAAACATATTTTGTTCCAGGAACCCCCAGAAGCAAAGATTTGAGTTAAAAATGTATATAAAAGATTTGCACACATTTTCTGGATTTTCTAACAATAGCAGATCTACAAGCTCATAGCGCGGCACTCGGTGCCGCGCTATGAGCTTGTAAATCAGCTTCTTTTTAAATCCAAAGACATCTTAAAATGACACACATGCGTTCCCTTCCCGGCCTTAAAGGGTTAAATACGTCAGTCATTTCTTTGTATCTTTAAGTCATTTGTCAGATCTGACCTGTCCTGTGCATGCTTTTATTATGAAGCCTAAAAGGCAAACAGAAATTACGTTTGTATTCATAATGTTCCAATGTTCAAATAATTGCGATTTATAATTGAATTGTGTTTTTGGCATTGAAAAAAAACACAATTCAATTATAAATCGCAATTATTTGTGACAATCAATCGACTTACCATTTGTAATCATGACAGCCCTAGACACAGATCAGATTTGTTGACTTTGATGTTGACTGACCGTGACGTTTTGACTGAAGCGTTTTGTCTCCTGATCCCAGGTCTTTTACCTGGACGGACAGCTAAACACCTGCAAGAGGACGGTGGAACGTCTTGAACAGGAGCTGAAGAAGTGAGTTGGAAGAAGTGGAGCCCTGATATATATAATAAACAAGGCAAACAAGTGAACCTGGGGTGACAGGGCCTTCCCGGCGGCTGCCCCCTCACTATGGAACTCACTCCCAGCTCACATCAGTGCTGCCCCCCCCCACCCTCACCACATTTAAAACCAGACTCAAAACCCACCTTTTCAGACTCGCATTCACCACATAAACCCCCCTCCCCCCTTTTGTGTACCGTTCTAAGTTTTTAACCTTTTTTAACTAGTTCTTCCCAACAAAGTTGTTTTTATCCTGCTTCTGTAAAGCGACTTTGAGTACCTAGAAAAGCACTATATAAATCGTATGTAGTGTTATTATTATTATTATTATAATAATAAACATAAACAGAACTTTATTTTATTTTATTTAGCTCGATTCAAAGATATCCGATTCACAAGCTCACCGCAATCTTTTTTTAAACTTTGGAATCCGTTCACATGTAATGAAATGCCCAAATTAGGGACATTCATGGGTTCCCAAACTTTTCAGCCCACGACCCCAAAATAATGCGGCCATTGACTCGCGACCCCACCTAACCCTGGAGGTAATTTATGCAGAATATGCACATAAACTTGCACGTTAGGTGTACATTTGTAATGTATTAACATGGTAAAATGTACTATTTGTAATAATTTTTTAGATTGTATTGTCGCGACCCCACCGTCAGTGTCCCGCGACCCCAACTTTGGGAACCCCTGACCTAGTTGAAAGTGGTCAAAAATCAGGTTGCATAATTGCCGGTACCGATGTCATAAAAAAAAGTAAAATGATGCCCTTGTGTTTTCCCGTGGCGACACAGAGCTTCTGCTGTTTGTTGACGGTGTGTGTCCGTCTCCTTCCCTCCTCAGGAACAAGAATGAGTTGGATCGCACACAGCCCTCTGCATCCTCTGAGCTGCAGCCCTACAGCACGCCACAGAAGAGCTTCCCCACGCCCGCAGCCCCCCCACCGCACAGACAGCAGCACGGTATTTAACACTCACTGAACCCTGTGGTCTACCTACCTCAGGGGTGATGCAACTTTGATGATGGAGAGGGCCACTATATTTCCACACTCACTCCAGAGGGCCACATTGCGTATACTTTCGGGCCATTCTATGTCACACAAAAGTAGCAAAAATAGCCGATCTACAAGCTCAAAACGCGTCGCAGTGCGACGCGTTTTGAGCTATTTTTTAGCTATTTTTGAATTGGAATCCTGAAAAGTAAAATTTTTATTTAATTTCAAATGCATTTACTTATGTTAACTTTATGAACTTAATACAAATACATTGGACATAAAAAAGACAACAGAATTTATACTAGTCATTAAGCTACTAATATAGACTGAAGTAATTAAAGCGGGTCATGTTTGCATGTTTGGAATTGTAACAGCTGAAATCAATATTATATCAGTATTCTGATATTAACCTGTGGGCCGCATTAAGTGAAAGTGGGGGCCGCATGTGGCCCCCGGGCCGCCAGTTGCCCATGTATGACCTACCTGGTACCTATACCTCCCTGTGTTGTTTGTGTAACGTGTGGCTTGTGTATTTGTTTGCGTGTCAGACAGCAGAATGGAGGAGCTTCAGGACAAATACAACCAGGAAGTGGAGGAGAGGAAGAGACTGGAGACTGAACTCAAAGTCCTGCAGGTCAAAGTGAGTCGGCGTAAACATTACATCAGTGGCCTTAAAGTTTAACAGTCAACTTCACTGGGAATTTAATCATTATTAGTAAACAGAAAACACACAAATAGATTGATTTCTAGATTACACTTACGCATATTTGTCTGTATTGTTTTGTAAAAGAAAAAATCTGCTGATAAAATTGTCTGACTGATTAATCAGCCGTAGTCCTTTGAACCTAAGCATCAACCATACATATTGTCTCTGTCAGTTTTTGTCAGTTTTGTTACTTTTCAAGATTCAAATTTAAAGGCATCAAAAGTAGCAGATCTACAAAGCTCAAAACGCGTCGCTTCTCGCCGCGTGTCGAGCTTGTAGATCTGCTACTTTTGATGCTTTTGTGTGACGATCTAGTATGATCAAGTAGGGCGTTAATTTACGAAAAAACATAATAGGTAAAAATATGGAGATAAGAGGTTTCTGCCAACGATTTGTAGGTGAAAGTTGTTCAAATCAGCCCTGTGAACCGTGGATCTATAACTCTTAACTTATTGGTCCGTCTCTCCTAGCTGTTGAATCAGTCTTCGGTCAGTGTGAGTCACAGGGACATCGCTGCCCGGCAACAAGCCGGATCCTCCATATTTTCATGGCAACAGCAGGGCGACGCCCAGAGCCGCCAGTCCCAATCAGGGGCCGCCACCATGGAAACGCCCACGAAGAGGCGGGGCCAGGGATCCTCCCTCTGGAGCGCCCACGAGGAGACGCCAATCAAACATGGCCAGCGAATCAGCTCCTCTGTGGTGAGACAGAGCCCGGGAGGCGGCTCCGCCCACCAGATGGATCAACTCAGATCTCTGAATCAAGGTGAGTTTAATGAGCTAATGACTCCCTCTGTCTGAATTATAGGTTGTCTAAGTGATATTTTTTATGGTTTGTGATAGTAATCATTAGGGGCGGGAATCGCTGTGTACCTGACTTTCCGATTCAGAGGGCTTCGATTCGATTATATTCCGATTATTGTGATTCGCGATGCATTGCGATTAATTTACTTCCATTATCTTTTATTGATAATACAAACAAATGGAAGAGATGTGTCACTGTCAACTGGAAGGATATATTTGGCAACATCAACAATTGCAGAAAACCAACAAGAAAATAAAGAGGTCCTTTTTTTTGTAAAATAATACTGACTTATAACAAGGCTTCTCAATATTCTGATAACCAACCAAAACATGTCTGCTGTTCTGTGCAATTAGCGATATGAAGAAAAATAAATAAATAATAATAAATATATCGTCCATGTCAGCATTGTGATTAATCTATGAATTGATTTTAATTTCCACCCCTAGTAAACATAGCTACTGTATAGAGTGTTTGTTTGTTCAGTCAACAGGGGGCAATGCACAGAAAATAGCAGATCTACAAGCTTGTAGATCTGCTATTTTTCGGCTATTAACTGCCAGAGGTATTTTCATATTTTTTTAGCCAGTGCCAGAGTTTTTCATTTAAAAAAATAAAGTACTCAGGAGCCGAGATACAGAATTTTTAAGTTAACAAGGAAGTGGATAGGAGTCTAGATCTTTGAACAATCATATCTCCTTGGTCTTTGGGTCAAATTGGAAAAAAAATAATATTTATATATATATATATATTTTTTTTTATTTTTTTTCAGTTCACGTAGATCTACGCGATTGGCACGTGGCGGCTTTAAATAGGTTCGCGTAGATCTACGTGATTGGCAGTGAGGGTTAACCCATTAAAACCGTGAAAGCATCTGTGTCATTTTAGGCTTTAGCTATTATAACAGCATGTGTTTTTTCAGAAAACTCTTGGGGTTTACTAGAACGGTGGTTTAGAACGGTGCTTTAGAACGGTGCTTTAGAACGGTGGTTTAGAACAGTGGTTTAGAACAGTGGTTCTCAAAAATACAGAGCAGATGTACTTTCAAGATTTAGAAAAATCTTGGAAGTGAAACATTTTAATAATTTTGAATTCTTTAACACAAATCTTCTCTTCTGGGGGTCCCTGGCACAAAACATTTTCAGATGGGGGTCCGTGGCCAAACGCACATAATTTTGGGTCTCCTTGGCACGAAAAAAGTTTGAGAACTACTGATTTAGAGGTCATTTTCAGAATCGGCCTCATGGCAAAAAAAAAAAAATGGCGTTAGTAAAAGTCGCCGTCCTAAGATGTTGTTGTCCTCACAACGTATAGTAATACAAGTGTGTGTTTGTGTGTTCGTGTTCCTGTCAGAGCTGCGAGGCCGTGTCTCAGAGCTGGAGAGCAGCCTGTCCAGTCAGGAGAAGGAGCTCCGCGGCCAGGCCAACAAGCTGCTGGACCTGCAGTCTCAACTGGACCAGAGCCGCAGAGAGCTGTCCGACCGGGACCGGGACCTCAACAAGACCCGACAGGAGGTCAGCCAGCTCACTGACAAACTGCAGAAGACCGAAGCCAAGGTACGCACGGGTTCAAAGTTCTCAGTCGCCACCACTGATTTCACTTATTTGGATTCTATAGAAGCCATGTCTTCTATGGCAGCTTGTTGCGCAGCGAAGATAGCCGATCTACAAGCTCTCAATGCGTCGAGAGCTTGTAGATAGGCTATTTTCGATTATTTATTTTGAAAGATTAGAGCATTTGAAGTGGTCAAATTGGCAATATGTTTAGAAGCATTTTCCATAAAACTTTAATGGTCTGGGATATTTCATAAAAGCAAAGGTTAAAGCCTCAATCTGTGATTTGTTTTCACCTTGTATGTAGAACAGCAGGAACAATATTGATATTAGTTGTGTGACGATATGTATCGTCGTGACGTCATACTGTGGCGCAATATTTTTTAAAAATCCCTTTTTTCTTTTTTTTTTTAAATGATTTTTTTTGGGGCTAGTGAAAGTTAGAGGAGTTCTTACTGTATGGTGTGTGTGTGATATGAAATGTGAGCTTACCAAGGGCTTTTGGAGAGAAATTAGACACTCCAGTCACTTTCAGTTTAGAGCACTGCCGAGGGCAGGTGTGTGTTAAAAAAAAAATCGTATCGATATAGTGAGCCCAATATCGTGTATCGTGAAATTGGCACACCCCTATTAATAATACATAATCATTTTACATATTGT
Organism: Gymnoscopelus braueri; assembly: GCF_963280865.1. Lineage (NCBI taxonomy): Eukaryota > Metazoa > Chordata > Actinopteri > Myctophiformes > Myctophidae > Gymnoscopelus > Gymnoscopelus braueri. The sequence goes on from NC_137603.1 coordinate 62,197,868, forward strand.
GTTCATTGTTTAGGAAACAGTTCTAGTGTGTGTGTTAGGGGGGGGGTATGGTGGGGGGAGGACTTGGCCATACACCATTTTTCAGTTTTTTAATTTTTTTATATAGCTTTAATCCATGGGTACGCCTCTGCTATTCAACTGGTTCTCAACCTTTTTTAATTTGAAGGCAATTTGATAAAACAATAAGCCACACAAAGAGCCGTAGTTTCTACTGGTGCACAACGGCTTAAGAGGCATATAGGAAAAGCGCGGCCGTGTGGGGCTTATTCTAAAAATAAAAAAATAGTTTTGAGCAGCTCAGGTTGAGTTTAAATAAATGTTGTGTTGTGGTGGTTTTCAGTGTTCCTCGGCAGAGCAGAAGCTAAAACAAGTGACGGAGGAGATGAGCTGCCAGCGACACAACGCTGAGAGCTGCAAGAGAGCTCTGGAGCAGAAAGTGAAAGACCAGGAGAGAGACAGCCAGAAGGTAAGACAGCAGGACACTCTGTCTCTACCACTACGCTAAACCATTGGTTCTCAAAGTGGGTTCCGGGGACCCCCAGGGGTCCTTGAGGGAGTTCCAGGGGGTCCCCAGCTAAATGATGGATAGTTAGGAACCAAATTGACCCTTAAGGGTCTGTAACTCTAGTGTGTGTGTGTGTGTGTGTGTGTGTGTGTGTGTGTGTGTGTGTGTGTGTGTGTGTGTGTGTGTGTGTGTGTGTGTGTGTGTGTGTGTGTGTGTGTGTGTGTGTGTGTGTGTGTGTGTGTGTGTGTGTGTGTGTGTGTGTGTGTGTGTGTGTGTGTGTGTGTGTGTGTGTGTGTGTGTGTGTGTGTGTGTGTGTGTGTGTGTGTGTCAGTGTCAGTCTTACTATGGTTCCAGCACTGAGCAGTGTGCAGGAACCAAAGAGCAGACAGAGTACAGAGTGAAAGGTGAAGTTTACTAAAGCACTAACATGCATTAACATGAATCCACCATGATGGCTTCACAAGTGAATCTATCTATCTACAATTTTATACAATATGTAGCGGGGGGTCCCTGTTTCATCTCTCAGCTAAGGGGTCCATGGGCTGAAAAACATCGAAGACCCCCTGTTATAGATAGAGCAGTGGTTCTCAAAGTGGGGTCTGGGGACCCCCAGGGGTCCTTGAGGGAGTTCCAGGGGGTCCCCCTATCTAATTGATAGATAGTTAGGAACTAAATGGATCCTTATGGGTCTGTAACTCAGAGAGTGTACAAATGGAACCAAATTCGTACACTCTCAGAGTTAAATTAACATTGGTTTTACAATATAAATTGGAATCCCAGAGATAGAAATGCCATTAAATGGGGGTCCGTAGCCTAATCCATGTCAAACTGGGGGTCCTTGAAATGAAAATGGTTGAGAATCACTGCTAGAGACGTAAAGATCTTCTCTTATGGGGGTCCCTGGCATTACTTTTTAAAATGGGGGTCCGCGGGCTAATAAGTGTCAATTTGGGGGTCCTTGACATGAAAAAGTTTGAGAACCACTGCACTAAACAATGACACTCTGCTAGATCCCCATACATGAGCCCTATATCAGTGGTTCTCAAACTTTTTCATTTCAAGGACCCCCAAATTGATATGTATTTCGCTGTGGACCCCCATCACAAAATGTTTTGTGCCAGGGACCCCCCAGAAGAGAAGATTTATGTCAACAACAAAAAAAAACAGATCTACAAGCTTGTAGATCTGATATTTTTGAATAGCCAACGTACTGTATGAATGGATAAAGTGGTTAAATGATTCATTGTGATGCTATATTAACTGCTTTTGCTGGGGACCCCCTGGACCCCACTTGGAGGAACACTGCCCTAGATATTACCCGTTAATATAAAGAACCACTGCCCTAGATATTACCCGTTAATATAAAGAACCACTGCCCTAGATATTACCCGTTTTTACGCATTTTGTAAAAGAGAAAAGAAAGAAAGAATCTTGAAATCAATTTGAAAAACTAGATTTGATTAAAAGTTTCAATTTGAGAACATGTAACTTATAAGCAAACAAATAAAATTAAACAACTCTTTGATAGATACAATTAGGGATGGGACGATATGTAAATTACATGTCATTTTTGTGGCAAATGTTTTTTGCGATTAACGATATTATCACGACAATCAAAATATACTTAAAAACTTAAAATGGTACTTTTGTTAACCCCTTGAACCCCCAGCATCCCTATTCTGGGGAGGAACGTTCGCCAAAAATAGCCGATCTACAAGCTCAAAACGTGTTTTATTTTTTCTTCTCGTGTATAGGAGCTGGCCCAACTGCAGAGCACCCAGCAGGCTCTGGACCAGCAGTCCAACCAGACCAGAACGAAACTGGGCCAGGAGCTCCAACAGGCCAAGAACGAGTCCAGTCGACTGCAGGCCGATCTGGAGAAGGTAAGAGGCTCTGCTGCACCGGTCCTAAGCAGCCATTATTTCTAAAGAATGCCAATAAACTTGAGCCAGAACAGTTTTTAACACAGTATTATTCAGTGAGTCGTCATGGATATGGTTGCTGAAGCGTGCAGGAGCTGTTGTTTACGATGATAGAGCTTTTGATTGTCTATTATTTTCATTAGAGAGCCATCGGAGATCTGTATCTGTTTTTAACCATTAAGACCTGAAGCCGATTCTACAAAATGTCTTCTAAATCACAACAGAATTCTGAAAAACGTATGTTTCTATATCAGTGGTGCTCAATCTTTTTCATGTCAAGGACCCCCAAAATTATATGTATTTGGCCGCCGACCCCCCATCTCAAAATATGTTGTTCCAGGGACCCCCAGAAGCAAAGATTTGAGTTAAAAATGTTCGCTTTAAAAGAACACATATTCAAAGATGTGCACACATTTTCATGATTTTTCATAAATAGCAGATCTACAAGTTCGTAGCGTGGCACTCGGTGCCGCGCTACGAACTTGTAGATCTGCTACTTTTGAATAGCCAAAGTGTAAAATAATGCTTTTTAGCTCAAATCAAAAAGTGACACAGATGCGTTCCAGGTCTTAATGGGTTAATAAATCCAAAGCTACTTTTTTCTCTCCTTTCCTCTTTACCTCTCCTCCTCTGTCCGTTTTCTCCTCCTCTCGTCTTCTTGTTTCCTCTCCTCCGCTCCCCGGTTTCCTCCTACCGTCCGTCCATTGTGTCCCTAGATGTCCGTCCAGAAGTCTCAGTCGGACAGGGAGTTGGAGGAGCACAGGCAGAAGGTGCTGAGGGCCGAGCAGAGTGTTCAGGCGGGCCAGGCCAGAGAGCAGGACCTCCGGCACAAGATGGAGGTAAGGTTCATCAACAACAACCAGGGACTGGAGCAGTTTAAACAGTCCTTTTAGCCCATTCAATCCGGGAAAGCATCTGTGTAATTTTACATTTCTTTGGCTATTCAAACATAGCAGATCTACAAACTCGTAGCGCGGCACAGAGTGCTGCACTACGAGCCTTGTAGATCTGCTATTTTTGAAAGATCGTGAAAATCTGTGCAAATCTTTGAATATATATATATATATATATATATTTTTTGTTTTTAAAGCGAACATTTGTAACTCAAATCTTTGCTTCTTGGGGAGGTCATATTATACATATTATTTTGGGGGCCCTTGACATGAAAATGTTTTGAGAACCACTGATATTATAGAACAAAGGTTTTTCAGAAAACTGTTGATGACTTTTGTAGAATCTGCCTCAGGTCTGGGTGGTGTGAGTGATGTTTTCTTTTTAATAAGTGTTAAATAGTGTTTGTTCAGTATCAGGGTTCTTCCCATCTCTCCTGCTCTTCAGTAAACAATGCAACAATTTTCAAGTCAGGATGCCAATTTCATACAATTAGGAGAAAAGAACAATACAAGTGAAATTGGACGTGATGGAACGAACAAACACAAAAAGAGCAGACAACATTAGAACCAGAACACTATAACATTTAAACTGATACATGGGGTTCTGTCTGCTGATTGGATGAAATTGGTACGCCGACATGAAAATGTATTGTTCACTAAAGAGCCGGAGACATGGGGAGACCCCTGTTGCTGAACTAATACACTAGTAGTCTATAGCAGTGGTTCTTAACCAGTGGTCCGGGGACCACCAGTGGTCCTTGAGGGGGTTCCAGGTGGTCCCCAGCTAAATGATGGAGAGTTGGTAACCAAATGGACCCTTATGGATCTCTAACTCTTGAGAGCGTAAAATGAAACCAAATGGACCCTTATAGATCTTTAACTCTTGAGAGCGTAAAATGAAACCAAATGGACCCTTACGGGTCCATTTGGTTTCATTTTACGCTCTCAAGAGTTAAAGCAGTGATTCTCAATCATTGTAATTTAAGGACCCCCAGTTTGACATGCATTAGGGCTACGGACCCCCTTTAATGTCATTTCTATCTCTGGGACCCCAATTCATATTGTAAAATCAATGTTAATTCAATTGAGAGTGCACAAATGGAACCAAATGGACCCGTTAGGGGACCTGGGGGTCCCTGGGGGTCCCCGGACCCCACTTTGAGAACCAATGGTCTATAGCAATGATAAAAGAAATGTCATGGCTTGTGAGCTTTAAATCGGCTATTTCTTTTTAAAAGAATGTCAAAGATCTTCAGACATTTTTTGCCAAAAACAGGGATGCCAGGGTGATGGTAGCCTCGGAAACCCAGGCTTTTTTTTTTGTTACAAAAGAAAAAAAGCCTGGGGGAGCGATGCAGGAACCATGGTCTTGGACCTTGTTATCTCCTAACCAATCAGAGTGCAGAGGGGCGTCGCTCTAAATTTGGTGACGTCAGCGTGCTCCGTGCACAGGCCGAGGGGGGGAGGGGAGGGGAGGCGGGGACATAGATTGGTGAAGCAATAGGAAGCCACGCACAAATCCAGGCGGCTGTGTTTGGGTCCGCCCTTCAAGACCATGGATTGAGCTCGTAGCCTCAGGCTAGGGTGATGGTGGTTCATGTGTTCATCTCTCTCTCTCTCTCTGTCTTCAGGAGCTGCAGAAGGAGAAGAACGGTGTGAGTGTTCAGTTGGACCAGAGCAGCAGACAGCTGTCTCGCCTGGAGGACGAAAAGAAGACCTCCGAGCAGAGCCTCAAGCGCACCCAGGCCCTACTAGACGATCTCAGACGTAAGAGCAGTGGTTCCCGTACTGGGGGGTCCCCAAATTATTTGGGGTCCCCAGATGATTAGCTAACTGTGCAACATTGTTTTCCCACTCAACAGTAAACAAACCAACATACAGTATAAGTGTATACAGGGTATCTGCACATTTCTAAAGTTACAATTTAAGGACTTTTAAGACCTTTTTAATACCAAATTGGGCAAATTGTCAAATATTACGTAAGAAAGAGGCAAACTTTGTGAAAGTAGCTGATCTACTAACTCACAATGCCTCGCAGTGTGAGGCGTTGTGAGCTTGTAGATCGGCTATTTTCACAATATTTATCTGTGGAACCGAGTCAAACTAAATGAAATGCCTACAATTCCAAGTGCTTGTCAGGGTGGGGGGTCCCCAGTTCAAATATGATTATTTTGGGGGGTTGCGGTCTGAAAAGTTTGGGAACCCTTGCAATAGAGTTCATAGTAGTTACTAGTTGCAGTTCTATTACTAATAGTAGTAGTAGGTGTCGCTCTAGTCGCAGTAGTAGTAGGGATGCCACAATCTGACCTTGAGCCAATTCGAATATTCGACAGCCCTGGCGAATATTATTCGATTATTCGACGGCGCCACCCCCCCCCCTTTTTTTTTCATCAGGTCAGGCAGGCCACTAGGAGGCAGGCCACCGGGAATAGTCCCGGTCCTTCCGACGGCCAATCCGGCCCTGAGTGTGTGGCTGCAGCAGCACTCTGAGTCTGCACAGACAGTGACACAGACAGCGCAGCTGGCTTCCTCCACTTTACAGTAAAACAAACTGTGGCCATTTACAATTATTAAGACTATAATATTACTATTATTAGTATTAGCATATATTTTGATTGAAACTAAGGCATACAAAAGTAAAAAAAAAAAAAAATTAATAATAAAAAAAATATATAATTAAAATCGAATTTTAAAAATCATTTTCGATTATGGAGACTGTAACGAATATTCGAATAATCGGTGGCATCCCTAAGTAGTAGGCTTAGTGCTAGTAATAATAGTACTACTGATGGTCAGTTTGGTGGTCACATACAGGCGTTTCAGCTGATTGCTTTGTGTTCCATTTGTTCTCCAGCTAAATGTGAATCTCAGGCTGAGGAACTGAAGCATCTTGGTTCTAAACTGGAGCAGCAGTCTCGCTCCTCAACCCAGGAGATGGACAACCTGAAGAAGTCCCTCAGTTCCTCAAACCAGGAGGTGGAAAAGCTGAAGAAGTCGCTAAGCTCCTCAAACCAGGAGGTGGAAAACCTGAAGAATTCTCTAAGCTCCTCAAACCAGGAGGTGGAAAACCTGAAGAAGTCTCTCAGTGATGCAGAGACCAAAGGCAGCAGGTTGGTACAGGAGGAGAAGCACAACCACACCATTATCCAGGAGAGAACATCATCATTTCTGATGGTTGCTTCTTTCGGTCAGATTTTAAATCTCAATTTATGTCCCGATTAGAGTTATACCGATACCAGTATCGTAAAAGCTCCATAACTCTGAGAGTGTACAAATGGAACGGAAATGTACAGACATGTTTGTTACAGACCTGTAACTCTAAGAGTTACAGACCTGTAACTCTAATAGTTACAGACCTGTAACTCTCAGTTACAAACTTGTAACTCTCAGAGTTACAAACTTGTAACTCTCAGAGTTACATACTTGTTACTCTCAGAGTTACAGACCTGTAACTCTCAGAGTTACAGACCTGTAACTCTCAGAGTTACAGACCTGTTACTCTCAGAGTTACAGACCTGTAACTCTCAGAGTTGCAGACCTGCTGTGGTATCGGAACGGTACTCGGTATCGACCGATACGCAAGTTATGGGTATCGGGAAGGAAAAATTTGTATCGGTACATCTCTAGTCACGATTGATGGGTGGGTTGTCTGAATTTATATTCACTTAGTATATAGATTGTAACCTTTTCTACTAAGAGTTCCCTGGAAATCCAAAAAAGTTGGGTCTTGATTTCTTTTTTTTTAAATAAGCTTTTTCTGCATCTCCTTTTGCATTACTTCTGTTTTGATTTCCATGTATCTATCTATTCAAGGACTTTGAGTGAACTGCAGGACCAGAAGATCGAATCCCAACAGCTCTCCAACCAGAACCAGGAGCTGCAGACCACTCTGGCCTCCAGTCAGAACCAGTTGACCGAACTGGAGAAGAACCACCAGGAGCTGCAGACCACTCTGGCCTCCAGTCAGAACCAGTTGACTGAACTGGAGAAGAACCACCAGGAGCTGCAGACCACTCTGGCCTCCCGTCAGAACCAGTTGACTGAACTGGAGAAGAACCACCAGGAGCTGCAGACCACTCTGGCCTCCCGTCAGAACCAGTTGACTGAACTGGAGAAGAACCACCAGGAGCTGCAGACCACTCTGGCCTCCCGTCAGAACCAGTTGACCGAACTGGAGAAGAACCACCAGGAGCTGCAGACCACTCTGGCCTCCAGTCAGAGCCAGTTGACTGAACTGGAGAAGAACCACCAGGAGCTGCTGGAGTGGAGAACCCAGAAGGAGGATGTGATTAACAACACAGAGGCTGTGCAGAGAGACCTGAATGACAAGATCAGTGAGTTGGAGAAGAGCCTCGAGCTGCAGGACCAGACCAGCCTTCAACTGAAGGTAATGTTTTGCGGCACCTTTTTTAAAACATGTTTGCGTCAGTTCCCAGTACATAATTACACAAAACAGCCGATCATCTTACAAGTTCACAGCGCGCTCCTGGATCGGCTATTTTCCGGTGCGTGTATACGTATAAATGAGGCTGGTATAGTAGATATTAAAGTTAATTTAAGATTTAAAGAGTAATTGGATAAACTAGTTATAGAATACTTGTTCAGAAGCCAAGATTTCTTTGGCTATTAAAAAAAGTACAAATTTTCAAGATTTTTCAAAAATAGCACTCTGGGCCTCGCTATGTGCTTATATATCTGCTATTTTTGAAAAATCTTGAAAATGTGTGCAAATCTTTTAATATTTCTTTTGCGTATACTTTTAACTCAAATCTTTGGTGCTGGGGAGTCCCAGGAACAACGTATTTTGAGACGGGGGCCAAATACATATCATTTTGAGGGGTCCTTGACATGAAAAATGTTTGAGAACCACTGATATTATAGCAACATAATTCTTAAAAAAAAAAAGTATTTAGAAGACATTTTGTAGAATCCCCCAGAAGCAAAGATTTGAGTTACAAATGTTCGCTTTGAAAAAATATATATATATTCAAAGATTTGCACACATTTTCAAGATTTTTCAAAAATAGCAGATATGCAAGCTCATAGCCGTGCTATGAGCTTGCATGAGCTTGCATATCTGCAATTTTTTTAATAGCCAAAGAAATCTAAAATGACACATATGTGTTCCCGGCACCCCAAAAATAACCTTTTTTTTTCCTATCGATTAGTCACCCCATGGAGACTTGAATGAATGGATATTTTTTAGTTTTTGTCTCATTCCTAAGCCAATAATTTGGCATCAAATTATTGGGTGTATTATTTTTTCGGGTGAACTACTGTATGCGCTTAAACCCCTGATGTGTGCTGCTGTGTTCCTTGGGGGGGGGTGTGCAGGAGCACGTGTCCAGCCTGGAGGGGGAGAAGGCCGTTCTGCTGAACACCGTGGACTCCCTGAAGGGAGAGCTCCTCATCAAGAGCACCGATCTGGAGGAGAAGACCCACCTGTATGAGCAGCTCCAGTCTGAAGTGTCAGAGGCCCGACACAAGCACGCCAAAGACCTGGAGAACGTCTGCCTGCAAGTCACACAGCTGGAGGCACAGGTTAGATTCTAGAGCAGTGATTCTTAAGCCAACTCTCCACCAGGTTCGGTCGTGTCCCGACCGGTAGAGCCGTGGATAGCCGCGGGGTAGTGAAGAGGGGGGAGAGAGGAGGGGGTAAAGGCTCTGCAGAGCACCCTGATTGGCTGTTTAGCTTGTTTGGTCAGACAAATCAAAACACTTTTTTCCTTTTTTTTTTTACGATGGGTTCCCAGATTGGCCCTTCCCTAAGCCCCTGTAATCAGCCATGTCGGCTTATTATAAGCGGCTTTGGGCTTCTTTTTCTGTAAAGTTGCTTGTAAAAATTGGTGGTTGAGTTTTTTGGGGCTTTTTTCTAAATGTTTTAATTATTGCCAGACCCAGAGGGTCGGCCTACATGAGGCTCTGCCCCCTTTCGTCCATACATGGGCGAAAAAGACCAGCTGTATAAATACATGGGCATAAAAGGGACACAAGCTGACACGTCATACGAAGTCCGTCATACGAAGTCCTTATAAAGTACTAGGAATTTATTCTGGGTCTGGCAGAACCAGGTCTCCTGGTCTTGTTATTTAAACAAGTGGTTCTCAAATATTTTCATGAAAATGTTTTGTGCATTTGTGTTGTTAGAATGTTTCAAAAATATTCCAAATATTCCACATTTCATTGGAATAGCCGAGCTTGTAGATCTGTTATTTTCAAATAGCCGATGCATATAGGTTTAAAGTGCTCATTTGGGCTAAGTTGCTTCTTTTGGGCTTGTTTTCCTAGACCTGGTTGCTTATTTCTCTAACAAAATATGGCAACACTGCCTGTAATAATGAGTCCTCATTAACATCAGCTGACAGTTTGTGCTGAACTAATCTCTCAAGAACAGATTCTGCACTGCGTTAGAATCTGTCGTGAAGGCTCGTCGTAACATGTACACACTGGGCTACAAGTGGGCGTGCCTTCAGATCAGGAAGCAGGCCGCGCTTTACCCAATCAAATGTAGTGGGCGGGATTCACATGTCCGTCGATCTTTCCCCCTCGAAACAAACCGAAACTAATTTAACAATAGCGTCCGCGGAGCAGACAAAACCACGGAAAGATATTCACATTTTAACTTACTCTTTCATCATAGAAACAAGTGGGCTTATAACCAAAACCATCCATGTTCTCTGGGAGAAGTGGTGTTAGTGTTCCGTGTAGAAATATTGTTAGTGGGAATGAAAACATAGTGGCACCCACCGGAAGTGAAAGCTGAAGACAGACCTAAACCCCGATTTCCTTGTGCTCTGGCTCTACGTTTTCTTCCCCCCAGAGCCAACAGACATAGAACAAACAGCAGAGGGCGCTGTTTTTCATTTTCAGTTGGCGATGGGTTCCCAGATTGGTGCTGAACTAAATGCCAACTTTTGCCAGTAATGTATTTGGTGGAGAGTCACCTTTTAATCTTTTTAATTTGAGGTTATATTTGGACCCCTGGTAACCTCCTGACCCGACATTGAGAAACAGTGTTCTAGAGAGGCTTGGCATGGCTGTTTTTTTGGTGTGTGTGTTGTATATGCTGCCAGTAGGCCACAGAATTCCCTCTGACTAATTATTTTCACATACATTTTATACATTAAAAAAAGATACGTTTCCCCCCCCCCCCATGTGAACAGGTGAGAGACGTGGAGGTCCGTTTGGCCAAGGAGGTTGTCCGGGCGGAGCAGGCAGAGAGGTCCACCTCGCAGCTCCAGGACCAGCACCAGGTGGTGTGTGACCTGGTGTGCTCCAAAGACCAGCTGATAGACATGGGCCAGTCGGAGATCACACAGCTCCGAGACAGACTGACCCAACTCACCGCACAGCAAGAGGAACAATACATCAGGTTATTAATACACCCTCTGCTTCAGTGGTTCTCAAATGTTTTCATGTCAAGGACCCCCAAAATGATATGTATTTGGCTGTGGACCCCCCCATCTTAAAAATATTTTGTGCCAGGGATTTTTCAAAAATAGCAGATATACAAGCTCATAGCATGTAGCTCATGAGCTTGTATATCTTCTATTTTTGAATAGCCAAAGTATAAAATATGGTTAAAGTGGTTAAAATGACAGTGACACTATATTAACTAATTTAGCTGGTGACCCCCTGGTATACCCGCCTCAAGGACCTCTGGGGATCCCTGGACCCCACTTTGAGAACCAATGCTCTACTTTATATGAACTTGACCTCTGTGCTTAGTCCACTCTTTTTTTCCATCTAGACTAGTCTCGCAAACCAGATACTGCTGCCTCCCACTATTTTTCACTCCTGGAGCAACGGAAGTTCTGAAAATGCGGAGGTGACGCCTCCTCCCCACTTCCGTTTCATCTTTACAGTCGCGCAGATTTGTCCCAATATAAATCAAAATATAGCTTGCTGCTTATCGGAAATCCATCCATCCGACCATCTTCAACCGCTTATCCGGAATTGGGCCGCGGGCGGGGGTACCAGTTCCAACAGAGATTTACAGACTTCCCTTTCTGGAAATTCTAAAATAAAAAATGTATTTTAAAATATATTTTCTTGAACGGAAATAGCGAACAGATGACGGCTTCCTGTCTCGGCTTTCAGGAGGTGTAGCTCCAGACTCTATGGTAGCATTCAGAGATTGTGGAATAGTTGTCTGGCTACACGAGACTACATCTACACCAAATCTCTTCGCTGAAAATAGATTACTGTATGTGCAAGCCTCTTCTCTTTTTGTTTAAGCTTTCCTTTTATATCTTCTTGAATAAGATCCTTTACCCCCTCCATCAATACTTAACCAAATGTTCACCTTAATGACCCAGGTACATGAATGAATGAATGAATGAATGAATGAGGTGTTTTCTGGTCTTGTCTCTCAGGCTGAGTGAGGAGAAGGCTGCGGCGCTCAGACACTGTGAGGAGACCGTCACAACCAACAACCTGGAGGTGGAACATGTCAAGCTGGGTGTGGAGAAAGTCCAGCAGGAGCTCCTGTTTGCTAAAGATCAGGTTGGAACAACAAGATCAAGCCTGGTTTCCATATAACCCATGTCCATTCATTCCAGTGGGGGAACCTCCCGTGTTCTCCCATGTGTTTGTGAAACTCCTCCTTCTGTTGTTTTTTTCCCGCATGGATTACGGAACGGAATACAGTGCACGCAAAAGTATGAGTAGTAGGGCTGTCACCATAACAATTTAAGATGACGATTTATTGTCGCACAAAATATTGCGATTAACGATTTGATTGTGTTTTTGGCATTGAACATGGGAAGATATGAATAAAAAACGTAATTTCTGTTTGCATTTTAGGCTTTGTAATCACAAATTGCACAGTGCCAATATGACAAATAACTTAAATATACAAAGACATTTCTGGCATATTTAATAATTTCATACTGCTATTTTCTTTTTGTTGTTTGAAGCGATTATGACAATTATGAGAAAATGTGTTGATTATGTAATAATTGTGACAGGCCAAATGACTAGATTTGTATTTCTATTAAAATGACGTGTATGTAAGTGTAAAAAAGTGAAATACCCCTTCAAATCTAAATGTCTGTGATTAATGAGAACATTGAGTTAACCCATTTATAAAATAAATAAATAATAATTATTATAATCTAAATATTTGTAGAATCGGAACCCCAGGTATTAATGGGTTAACATACTTTCTAGGGATGCACCGAATATTCGGCCACCGAAACATCGGCCGATAATGGTTAAAACATTCATTTTCGGCTTTCGGCCGAAAGGGTTTTAACGCCGAAAAGATATCACCAAAAGACACCGAAACATATCGACCAATATCACCGAAAGACACCGAAACATATCGGCCGATAATGGTTAAAAAATGCAAAGCCGAAAAAATATCACGAAAGAACAGGTGCTGAATAGAAAAGTGCTGAATAAATGTTTTATGGAGACATAATAAGTGATTATTATTTAAGTTAAGTTTTGCCATAATCATGTCTTTTGCCATAATCAGGTAGCTGATCAACATTGGTAAACAAATAAATTCATTATATATATGTATATATATTTATCATATTCTGCCTTTCGGTATCCGTTTTTCGGCCAACTGTTTTATATTTTCGGCATTCGGTTTCGTCCAAGAATTTCCCATTCGGTGCATCCCTAATACTTCCCTTCATTCAGGTGAGCTCGTTGGAGTCCCTCCTGAAGGTGCAGAGGGCTTTGACAGCAGAGCTGCAGGGGCAGGTCCAGACCCTGACCTCCACCCAGGAGGAGCAGAGCAGAGCCCTGGAGGCCTCCTCGGAAAGCCTCAGACGCGTGGAGGAGGAGCTCGGCACGCTGCAGGAGCAAGCCCAGGAGAAGACCAGGGAGGCTGAGGTATACATGAGTATTATGATTTTATTTTATTTCATTTTGGCAAAAGAAATACAAGTGAACACAATACAACTTAAACCCTGGATATGCACATGAAAGCGTAATAAAACACTTGTTTCCAATGTGGTCCTACACACATACTGTAGGAAACTGCCTCAAAATAAACTTTAAGTGCCATTAAAAAAAAAAAAAAAAAAATATATATATATATATATATATATATATATATATATATATATATATATATATATATATATATATATATATATATATATATATATATATATATATATATATATATATATATTTGAACTGTTTGGTTGCTACTATATATGTCTATGAAATGAATACCAAGGACCTCAATGGAAACAAGACCGCAAGGACTTTTTTGGACGGACCTTTTAGACAAAGTATTATAAATGTAATTGTGATGTTTAAAAAAAAAATGTGCCTAAAAAAAATTCAATCAATCTACAAGCTCACAACACGTCCAATTGCGGCGCGTTGTGAGCTCATAGATCGGCTATTTCCGAATAGCCAAAGAGCTTAATTGGTTAATGTACCGTATGTTTTGTAATAATAATACGCAACTCTTAAAAAAGTTTTCAAATTACTGTAATGGCGTAAAAAGTACATTTACCGCCAACATGTAGTGGAATAGAAGTAAAAAAAAAAGATTGAAAAATAGACATACTCAAGTAAAGTAACAGTACCTCAATTGTACCTCAGTACAGTAATTGTTATGTTAACTTACATTGACATTCCATTCGTTCAGGCCTCCTCAGAAAGCCTCAGACGGCTGGAGGAGGAGCTCAGAGCGCTGCAGGAGCAAGCCGAGGAGAAGGAGAGGAGGAGCAGGGAGGCGGAGGAGAACCTCTCTGCTTTAGAGAAACTCAAAGCCGAGCTGGAGCTCAAAGTTCAGCAGATGAAGGAGGAGGCGGAGGTAATTAAAGTACCACTGCTTTCTTGTGACATTAACCGCATCTCTGTCATTTTAGATTTCTTTGGGCTATTCAAAAATAGCAGATCTACAAGCTCATAGTGCGGCACCGAGTGCCGCACTATGAGCTTGTAGATCGGCTATTTTTTTTAAAAGATCATGAAAATGTGTGCAGATCTTTGAATATATTTGTAACTCAATCTCACATTTGTAACTCAAATCTTTGCGGGGTGGGGGTCCCTAGAACTAAATATTTTGAGATGGGGGTCCGCAGCCAAATGCATATCATTTTGGGATGAAAAAGTTGAAAAAGTTTGAGCACCACTGATATTTTAGCAACATACGTTTTTCAGAAAACTGTTAGGATTTACAAGACATTTTGTAAAATCCCCAGAAGCAAAGATTTGAATTTGAATATTCAAAGATTTTCAGCATTTTTCAAAAATAGCAGATCTACAAGCTTCAGCTTGTTGATCTGCTATTTTTGAATAGCCAAAGAAATCTTGGGAAGAAATGACAAGATGCTTTCCCGGTCTAAATGGGCTAATACATTTTATTGTGTGCCATGATATGGTTATTGTTCATATTATTTCTTATTCTGTTGATTACCTTTTTGAGGTACCTCGTAGATCTGCTATTTTATGTGTTTTTGAATATGTATTATTTTATACAAATATAATCAATTGGTTTAACTGTACCCCTATTTTTGTTTTAGTTTCTAAAAATGTACAGATATTGCAATACTTGTGTCTCTACGTTCCTGACTAACAACTAAATCAACTGATTCAGAGCCTCCAGCATTCCCAGGCAGAGGAGAAAGACAATCTTCTGGGTCAGATTTCTTCTCTCCAAGAGGAACTCATCACCAGTAAAGCTGCAGCAGAGACGCTTCCTGCCTTGAGGAGTGAGCTGGACGCCGTCAACCAGGCCTTCACTGACCTCCAGAAGTCTAAAGACGCTCTGGAGACGACCCTCACAGAGAGACGTAGCCTGATGTCCACTCTGGAGAGAGACGTCCAAGAGATCACCGATAGGTTAGGCCTCTCACAATTATTATATTATAGCCAGGGTCCCCCACGGTCATGAAATTCCTGGAAATATTTTGAAATTAGAAAAAACTTTTTCCAGTCCTGGAAAAGGTTTGGAATTTATCAAGGGTCCTGGAAAAATATTTGGCTTTGCATTGTTTTTGGCTTTGATTTAGTTAATGCAAAACTTTTTCCAAAACAATGTATAACAAACACGAAATAAATAACATAAGTAGTTTTTTGCAGAATGGGCTGTTTGATTGCAGCCCTAATGCATACCGGACGTGACAAAAAGAACAGATCTACAAGCTCACAACGTGCTGCAGCGTGATGCTTAGTTAGTAAATTTGGCACGAAATTTGGAATAGAATTATGCTTTATTTTTGCTACACTGCCTGTCTTTGGGCATTGTACATAGGAGTAAGAGACTAATTATTGCGCTGAATGATTGTTATATAGGCCTGGAAATTGGGTTAAATATTCTGGAAATGTTTTGGAAATTCATTGGTAAAAATTTGTGGGAACCCTCTATAGCCTGATCGCAATTATTTGAGATAATCGCAGTTATTTTGCTTTATCGTCAGAATCTTTCCCATTCATGTATAAACTCATCTGTTGGAAATGGAAGACCTACAAGTTCACGTAGATCGTCTGAAAGCATACAATTATTAAGTATATGTCCATAGTGCATTATTTGTTTTGATCATTGGTACCAGTCATTGTCAGTCTGTGTGTATTTAAGTTATTTGTTATATCTGCCATGTGCCGTTTTTGTTTCAAAAGCCTGAAAGTCAAACAGAAAAGTAATTGTGTATTTTATGTAGTTTTATGGCAAAAACACGATTAACACATCGGGTGCCAGAGGTTTATTAAAATATTATACGTTCAGTGCCTGCATTTCTTCCATCCACTTACGTTGATACGTTTCGTGCTGTAGAAGCCCCGACGCGGAAGTGCATGTAAACAAGCGTGCGTGCGAGACGGCGGAGGGTCCCGACTAACACCTGGAACAATAATATTTCTAACGCGATCCTCCATTGCAGAGTGATCGCCGATCGAAAACGGCTCGCTTCCACCACGTTAAAAAGAAATGGAGATATTAAGCTTTTAGTCAAGGAGTTAACATTGGAAAGGCCGGCCGGAAGGATTTTTAACATGGATCCACATCCGGCCTCTCCTTCTCAGAAAGTCCTTGGATGATCCCAAAGTTTCGTTAGAGCGCCCCACGTATAAAAATTAAATTGGGTCAAAAACGGTCCGGAACGTTTACGGCACTCGGTCCGGACCGTTTATGGCACTCAATGTGTTAAATCGTTAATCGCAATTATTTGTTCGACAATTAGTCGTCACCAAAAATGTCATGATGTAAACAGAATGTCCTCGGTTCGCGTCCTGGCCCCGTCTTATGTGTCGAAGTGACACTCAAACCCTAACTGCTCCTCTTCGAGCACTCATCATAAACATCTGAGCAGCCATCAGCTTGGGGAAGCTGAAACAGAATTTTCCCCCCGTGGGACTAATAACCAGTGGTGTAAAGTAACTAAGTACATGTACTCAAGTACTGTAACATTTTTAGATATTTTTGATTTACTGGAGTATTTCCAATTTTCAATACTTTTACTTCTACTCCACTACATCTCAGAGGCAAATATTGTACTTTTACTCCACTACATTTATTTGAAAACTAGTTACTAGTTACTTTGCAGATATAAATTATTAAAACATACATTAACCACTTCAGCCCTATTTTATACATGGCATATCTACAAGCTCACAACGCGTCGCATCACGACGCGTTGTGAGCTTGTAGATCAGCTATTTTCAAACATGCTAGTACTTTTACTTTTGGTACTTTAAGTATATTTTGATGCCAATACTTTTGTACTTTTACTCAAGTAACACTTTGAACACAGGCCTTTTACTTGTAACAGTATTTTTATAATGTTTTTTGTACTTTTACTTAAGTAAAATATCTGAGTACTTTTTCCACCATTGATAATAACGTTCTCCCTCTCTTTCTAACCCTAACCGACAGAATGAGCAGGGAGTCGGAGAAGCACGTGTCGGAGCTGAAGAACTCCCTCAACGAACGGAAGAACCTGAAGGATCGGCTGGAAGCCGCCAAGCTGGCAGAGAGCTCTGCCAAACGAGGGCTGTCCTCTCGTCAGACGGAGATCAAGACGCTGAAGACCACACTGTCTGCTGCGTCCCACGGTCTGGAGGACAGAGACTCCAAGATAAAGAGTCTGAAGGAGAAGCTGAACGCGGCGGAGGCAGAGCAGAACAAAGCCTCAGACTCCCTCAAGGAGAAGAGCGTCTCCATGCACAAGATCAAGGTGTGCTTCATGGTTTTGTAAAGCTGTGGTACTCTAAAGTTGGTTCCATGAACCCCCCCCCCCCACAGGGGTCCTTGAGGTGGTTCCAGGGGGTCCACTTTTACCCTATTTTATATTTTGGCTAGTCAGAAATGGCACATCTGAGCTTCTAGATATGATATTGTTGAAGGATTTAGAAAAATCTTGAATTGTGAAAAATATGGTATAATTTAGAAAAATGTTAACAACACAAATCTTCTCTTATCAAGGTCCTTGGCACAAAGTCGTTCAAAGGTTGTTTTTTTTTTGGCCACTTGACTTTAGTATAATGTTAGGTTATTATGTTTGGAAATAATGTCCAAATAATATATAGGGCTGTCACGATTACAAATTTAAGTGGACGATTAATTGTCACACAAATAATTGCGATTAACGATTTAATTGTGCTTTTGGCATTGAACATTGGAACATATGAATGCATTTTTTTTTTCGTAATAAAAAATTTCACAGGGCAGAAATGACAAATAACTTAACTATACAAAGAAATTTTTGACATATTTAATTATTTTATACATGTAAAAAAAAGAAGAAATAGCTGATCCTACAAGCTTACAACACGTCTAGCTATTTGGTCCGTGAGTTGTTCCTTCAGCGCCAGCGCGGCGTTCAGTTTATCCGACATGTCTTCTCTCTTCTCCTTGACCGCCCGCACCTCGGCCTCCAGGTCGTGGACTTTGGCGTCCAGCTCGGCGCTGAGCTCCTTCCTCAGCGTGAGGTCGGAGGTCAGGGCGTCCAGCTGCGAGCGAGCGAAGCTATTTCTGCTTTTTTTTATATTCGGAAATGTGTGAAAGAAATTCAACATGGAAACGATTATGACAATTATGCAGAAATAATTGCGATTAGACTATTATGTAATAATTGTGACCGGCCTAATAATATGCATGTGTTTTTATGCAGGTCCAGATGGAGATGTTACAGATGGATCTAGAGGACAATGAGACGGCCATGAATGCCTTTGAGAGTCAGGTGGAGGAGCTGAATGGAACCGTATCTTCTCTGGAGGCCCTGAGGTCTGCCATGGAGGCCCAGGTGGAGGACAGTCAGGCCCAGGTACAAACACAGTGTAGTGTAGATAGAGAGAATTAGAAGCTAAAGAAATTGCTGATCTACAAACTCACATGTTGCGTTGTGAGCTTGTAGATCGCCTATTGTCAGCGAAGAGATTTGGTGTAGAGGAATAAAAAAAGAGCGGCCCAAGTACAAAGCCGACCCCGGTCAACTGTTAGTTCACCAAGTATTGTGGGTTTAAGTGGTTAAAGAAACACTAATGCTTACTATACGATGATACGATTTCTATCAATTGTAGGAATCGCAGGAATAACATGACTGCAACCTCCCTCGTTGACTACACAGCTTGTCAGTCATTTATTTTCCATACAAGCAATATGATGTCACACTGTAGCTTCCCAGAAAACCCTCCCTTAAAGGGATAATGTCTGTCCTGCCCCAGATATGGTAAATATGGGTAATAAAGACCCCATGTAGTGACTCAGAGGTTAGGCTGTGGATAGCTAGAAAATGCACCCATCCGCGATGACATCACCTGCGGGAATGTCAAATATGACTCGATCGCTCTAGTGGCAAAGAAGAAGCACTTAGCTAAAATCTGTTCAGCCGTCGTGTGGTGAAAAAGCAAGTCCGGGACATGGGACTTTTTCCCAACACATGCTGTTATATAAGTAGACAAACAAATAAACGGTTATCTATCTAAAAATTCCACAAATCTCTGTCTGTCTGTCTGTCTGTCTGTCCTTTGCATGTCGAGAACCATTCATGTGATCGACTTCACACTTGGCAGGTGTAGGTGGAAGTGCAGTGTCGAGTGTTAAGTTGATCCAATGAGTGGTTCTCCAGAACCGGCCCGAACCGCACGCTTGAAGACGTTTTTAGACCAGTTTCATAGGAGTCCGATTCGCAGTGCAAAATTAACACTTTTTGAAATATCTTCATTCATCATTAATCATCATTCTAAATCCTGAATGCTTGTTTTCAGGTTTCTGTCTTGGAGGCCCGGCTATTAGATGTCGAGTCCCAGAATTCCATCCTGGAGTCTCAGTTTGTCACTGCCAGAGAGGAGCTGTTGGAGAGGACCTTGGAAGAGTCCAGCAAAGTGAACCTCCTTCAGGAAAACGTCGCTACGCTGGAGTCTAAACTGAACACGCTAACTGAAGAGAAACGGCAGGAAACTGAAGCGAGGACACGGTTAACTGAGAAACAAGTCCAACTGGAGGCGAATCTAAAACTACTCAGTCATGAGAAAAATGAGATGGCGACTGACCTTAGTCAAATAACTGAAGAGAAGCTTCAACTGGAAACTCACTTGAATCAGCTAATTGAAGAGAAGGGACAACTACAAGCTAGCATGGACCACATCACTGAAGAGAAGGGACAACTACAAGCTAGCATTGACCAGGTCACTGCACAGAAGGTCCAATTACAAGCTAGCATGGAGAACATCACCGAAGAGAAAGTCCAACTGCAAGCTAGCATGGACCATGTCACTGCAGAGAAGGTCCAATTACAAGTTGACCGTGACCACATCACTGGGGAAAAGGTCCAATTACAAGCTAGAATGGACCATGTCACTGAAGAGAACGTCCAACTTCAAGCTGGCATGGATCACATCACTGAAGAGAAGGTCCAAATGCAAGCTAGTTTCAACAACATTACCGAAGAAAAAGTCCAACTGCAAGCTAGTCTTGACCACTTGACTGAAGAGAAGGTCCAACTACAAGCTGGCATCGACCACATCACTGAAGAAAAGGTCCAATTGCAAGCTAGACTGGACCACATCACCGAAGAGAACTTCCAACTCCAAGCTAGCATGGACCACATCACTGAAGAGAAGGTCCAACTGCAAGCTAGTCTCAACCACATCACCGAAGAGAAAGTCCAACTACAAGCTAGTCTTGACCACATCACAGAAGAGAAAGTCCATCTACAAGCTAGTCTCGACCACATCACAGAAGAGAAAGTCCATCTACAAGCTAGTCTCGACCACATCACAGAAGAGAAAGTCCATCTACAAGCTAGTCTTGACCACATCACTGAGGAGAAGGTCCAACTACAAGTTAGTCTCAACCACATCACCGAAGAGAAAGTCCAACTACAAGCTAGCATGGAGCACATCACCAAAGAGAAAGTCCATCTACAAGCTAGTCTTGACCACATCACTGAGGAGAAGGTCCAACTACAAGTTAGCCCACATACAAGCTCAAGCCAGGAGTTCCTCCTGCAGCTCTCTGAGGAGTCCGACCACACCGAGACTAAAGTAATGGAACTTAGTGGTAAGTGTGGTTCCAAACTCCACGGCCTGTCATCACCATGTTATAACTACCGTTGACATGTGTCATCATTTACAGTCATCATGATGAACATGAAATGTGTCAACTGTAGGTGTAACATTAGAGTAACCATGATGAAGTACGCCAATATTGCAACCTATAATGAGTAGGTTGTAGTTGTTTAGAGACCAAGTAAATGTTTAATACACCTTATCCTTAAAGTCCAGGGCAGGCACAGTATCTAACTTCCATATGGTGACATATTTCAGAGTGAAACGGTATAGGGAGGCAGGACATAATGTAATAGATTATTTATTTTCATTATTCTACCGGTCATTGTCATTTGTCATTTCTTTGTATATTCGTCATATCTTCCCTGTGCATTGTGCAATGTTTGTTTACAAATCCTAAAAGGCAAACAGAAATGTGTTATTTTTGTTTATATTTTCCAATGTTCAATTGCAAAAAAAAATTAAGACTATTCATCGCTAATTAAAATGTCATTATTGTGACAGCATTAGTCCTTGAGCTAAACCAGTGGTTCTCAAAGTGCGGTCCAGGGACTCTCGGGAGTTCCGTTGGGGTGTTTTAAATTGACCCTTACAAGTGAAGTCTGTAACTCTGACAGTGTACAAACGGGTCCATTTGGTTCCATTTGTACACTGTCAAAGACCTGGAACGCATCTGTGTAATTTTTTGATTTGAGCTAAAAAGCATTACCTTACACTTTGGCTACTCAAAAATAGCAGATCTACAAGCTCATAGCGCGGCACCGAGTGCCGCGCTACGAGCTTGTAGATCTGCTATTTTTGAAAAATCTTGAAAATGTGTGCAAATCTTTGAATATATACATTATTTTAAAGCGTTTTTTTTACTGAAATCTTTGCTTCTGGGGGGTCCCTGGAACAAACTATTTTGAGATCATGGGGGTTGGCGGCCAAATACATATAATTTTGGGGATCCTTGACATGAAAAAGTTTGAGCACCACATTTTCAGAAAACTGTCGGGATGTAGAAGGCATTTGTCAGGGTCTTAATGGGTTAAGGGGAGGTCCTTGAAATGTAAAAGTTTGAAAACCACTGTTCTAAACGATGTCAATGTTGCATGTGTTGATCAGCCGCAGACGGCGCCCAGCTCCAGAGTGACCACCTGGACCAGAGCGGTCACCAAGCGGTCACGCAGTGTGACCTGGACCAGAGCAGACAGACGGTCACGCAGCTGGAAGCGGAGCTGCGGAAGCTGCGCTCGCAGCTGGACGCCCTGACCTCCGACCTCACGCTGAGGAAGGAGCTCAGCGCCGAGCTGGACGCCAAAGTCCACGACCTGGAGACCGAGGTGCGGGCGGCCGAGGAGAAGAGAGAAGACATGTCGGACAAACTGAACGCCGCGCTGGCACTGAAGGAACAACTCACTGACCAGGTAGAAAAAAATAAACAGCATTTCACTGACTGACGATATTACCATATTGGAAACAGAGCCCGGCAGATATTTCGGTTAGGCGTCAGAAACGTACAAGAAATGTATTCTTTTATATATTTTTAACCCATTAAGACCGGGAAAGCATCCGTCATTTTAGATGTTAACGACTTTAACCATTATCTTATACTTTGGCTATTCAAAAATAGCAGATATACAAGCTCATAGCGTGGCACTCGGTGCCGCGCTATGAGCTTGTAGATCTATTTTTTGAAAAATCTAAAAAAAAAAAGCACAATCTTTTAACGTATTTTTTTAAAGCAAACGTAGGGGTGTGCCGATACACTAATTTCATGAAACGATACGATACGATATTGGGCTCACGACATCGATTTTTTATTATGAAAATATATGGGTTGGGGGGGAAAGCAAATGCAAACAAATATTTCAGTTTTGCATTATTCAGACATGCAAACTTGTAGCTTTTCAGCTACAATAGCCGTTTTGAATCCAACTAGGGCAATAGTGTGACACCTGACCGAAAAAAAAAAACATGTTGTCACCCTTTTCACCTCGGGGCTGTTTGCATGCCTGATTATTATTATTGTTAAAAAAAAAAAAAGACAGATGTTGAGAATCTCTGCTCTAGGACTCTCCATAACCGGGATGGGCGTCGTACCGTCTGTTGTAAAGAAATTACTTAACGCTGTGCTGTGTGTTCATATGTAGGTCTGTGAGCTGTCCGAGGAGAAGGGGGATTTGACGTTACAGCTGCAGACGGCCACATCCCAGCTCTCTGATGCCATGGAGAGGCCAGAAGGTGTGGAGATGGAGACGGGTAAATATTGGAGCTGGACACTGACCTTCTGAACCGTTTTGAATGTACAGTATTACCAGTGGTTCTCAAACCCTTCATCTTGTAGATCTGCTATTTTTGAAAAATCGTGAAAATGTGTGCAAATCTTTGAATATATATATATATATTTTTAAAGCAAACATTTGAAACTCAAATCTTTGCATCTGGGGGATTCTACAAATGTCTTCTAAATCTCTAACAGTTTTTAAAAACTCTTGTTGCTATATATCAGTGGTGCTCAACACTTTTCCATGTCGAGGACCCCCCAAAATGATATGTATTAGGCCGGCGACCCCCATCTCAAAATATGTTGTTCCAGGTACCCCCCCAGGACCACAGATCAGAGTTAAAAATGTTGATATACAAGCTCATAGCGCGGCACCGAGTGCCGTGCTATGAGCTTTTTTAATGTGAAAATTTGTGCAAATCTTTAAATATATATATATATATACTGTATATATATTATTTTAAATATATATATTTAAAGATTTCTCACAAATTTTCACGATTAAAAAAAAATTTGCAGATCTACAAGCTCATAGATCTGCTATTTTTGAATAGCCAAAGAAATCTAGAGAGATGCGTCCCCGGATTGAATGGGTTAAGGTTTAGCTATAACTAGGCTAAGTTTGAACTTAGTGTGAGGTGGGTGCAACTGGCTCTCTGGTGACTGTGATCCGTCCATGACGTGCAGGTGGCTGGGAGGAGAGGTTCCTCCAGCAGCAGAGCGAGTTGAAGAGGGTTCGCTCCGAGAAAGCCAACCTGGAGCGCCACATCCTGGGCATGGAGAGCGAACTGGAGGCCCTGCAGGAGGAGAAGGGCAGGCTGGAGATGGAGCTGGAGAGCCAGCGGAGGAGGTGTTCAGCCATGGAGCAGCAGATACAGGCCTTCCACACCGAGGTGAGGATTTACACTTCACTAACTAACTAAACAAAAAAAAGGGAAAAGATTGTCGCATTCATTGAAACTAAAATAAAAACGTGCGGTTTAAAGAAAGTCAAGTAGAAACTAAAATGATCAAAGCTAAACTATATATCATAACTTTTGCATTGTTTTCCATAAATCAGGGCCATTGAACACCCTTTATGTCTGTGTGTTGGTAAAAAAATATATTGAACCAATGAAAAGCATTAAAACGCGCTTCTGACAAAACCAGTTAACTCCATTGGATCCTCAGGCCGCATACAGCATACACACAGTTAAAACAATCGTTTTATGGCTGCCTTATGCCTTACGTGAAGCATAAGGCCATTTCAATTCATTCCCTCTGGAGCTCTGCTGACTTAAGGCTCCACCCCCTTTTGACCTCCAACCTCATTGTGAGCTTGGAGATCCATTCAGCTGTTCTTATCAATGATGAACAAAACCTCCTAACTCCACTTTTTGCTTTGTTTATGTAATTTCCTGAAAAATGAACATTTTGGAGTTAGTTTCTGCCGGACAGCAGAGATATATATATATATATATATATATATAACTGCAGTATATCTTAGTTTTTGTTGGCTATTCTATGATCATTTTTGATTGTACCAAATAGGGCTTAAGTGATTTAAAACCAGGAAAAGACAACACTGCCATATTGTGACATTAAAGGGATCCTTTTTTTCCCCTATTGATTAGTCACCCCATGGAGACTTGAATTCATGGATATTTTTTTGTGTTTTTTTTGTCGCATTCCTAAGCCAATAATTTGATGACCAGCGGACCGGTAGGCAGCGGTTCCGGTAGGAGACGCAAAGGAGACTCTTTGTGTCTTCTGCCGGAACTGCTGCCGGTCATCAAATTATTGTCTTAGGAATGAGACAAAAACAAAAAAATATCCATGAATTCAAGTCTCCATGGGGTGACTAATCGATAGAAAAAAAAGTCATTTTGGGGGTGAACTATCCCTTTTTAAGATATTCAAAATCCCACAGGATATCTAGGCTTATATCACAATATAGTTTGTGAAATAATCTACAAAAAATGTGTGTGTGTGACGTGGTTGTGTGTGGCAGTCTTGTTATGGTTCCAGCACTGAGCAGTGTGCAGGAACCAATATGACTCCACACAGAGTGAGTGTGGTTCCTGCCGACAGGGCCTTTAAAGGCGTTGGGTTCCCTGTGCGATGGTACCATACATGATGTTTACACTCTGATATGATACTGTATAAAGCAGGGGTCTTCAACGTTTTCCGACCAAGGACCCCTTGGCTGAGAGAGAGAGAAGAAGCAGGGACCCCCTATATTGTATAACATTGTGTTGTAAATTAAACATTTTCATAGATTTCTTAGACAGCTTCATAGACTTTGCCAGCACTATCATCAGTGTATGTTCAATTAATGTGTACTTTCAGACATTTAACCACTTGAACCGTCAATATTTTGTCTTTTTTTCCCTCTACACCAAACCTCTTTGAATAGCAGATACTAGCAGATCACTGCAAGGCGTTGTGAGCTTGTAGATCTGCTATTTTTGGCCAATGTTCCACTCAGAATAGGGATGCTGGGGTTCAAGTGGTTCATATAAAAAACATGATCCTATCACACAAAGATTTGGCACCCCCCCCCCTGTATTAACTCTGGGGACCCCCTAGGGGTCCCGGACTCCCTGTTGAAGACCCCTGGTATAAAGGAATAAAGCAATATATAGAGCAGGGGTCTTCAACGGGGGGGGGGGGGGGGGGGGTCCGGGACCCCTAGGGGGCCCTCAGAGTTACTACAGCCAAATCTTTGTGTGATAGGATACTTTTACATTAACCACTTCAACCCTAGCATCCCTATTGTTAGGAGAACGTTAGCCAAAAATAGCTGATCTACAAGCCCACAGAGCTTGCAGATCGGCTATTTTCAGCAAAGTAGTTTGGTGTAAAGGGCAGACCAAGTATAGGCTGAAATTATTGACGGTTTAAGTGGTTAAATGTCTGAAAATACATATTAGTAAGGAAAACACAGAGTGAGGAGCGCACACCTGTGTTGATGAGGTGCTGGCCACGGCAGATAATAATGTTAACAAGGAAGAGGCCGCACAGCTCTTAGCCACGATGCAGAAAGTTTTAATATGGATGAAATGAAACCAACGTTTCGACCTATACAGTCTTCCTCAGGGTTTAACAGGGAATGGGTGCATACATCACTTATATAGGGACTGGGACAAAGGTGTACTCTTTACATGGGCGTGTCCTCAATCAACCAATCAATATGGGTGTAGTGGAAAATTACCCAATACTGCCCGACACACTGCTAAAGTGTGCCAGTAAACTGGTGCACATATCATTTCATTGTTCATATTTGTATTTAAACAGTGCAATGACACTATACAAAAAAATGCATGTTACTGGGAGGCTCTAAGACATATAAATATGTAGTAACAAAATGGAAACACAAACAACATTTGGAAAAACAAGAACAGAGAAATGCACTGCATCAAGAACTCTGTGATACAGGAGGGGACAGTTGCCAGGACTCAATTGGTGAAGAGCTCTTGGACAAGAGACTGCACAGGGAGAAACAGCACCACCTTGTGTCGTCTGTCTGTTTGTATTGAAAATACACATTAACATGAATCCACCATGATAGCTTCACAAGTCTATCAATCTATCTATGAAAAATTCTAATCTGCAACACAATTTGATACAATATGTAGCGGGGGGTCCCTGTTTCATCTCTCGGCTAAGGGGTCCTTGGGCTGAAAAACGCTGAAGACCCCCTGGTATAGAGCAGTGGTTCTCAAAGTGGGGTCTGGGGACCCCCAGGGGTCTTTGAGGGAGTTCCAGGGGGTCCCCCTATCTAAATGATCGATAGTTGGGAACCAAATGGACCCTTATGTCTGTTACTCAGAGAGTGTACAAATGGAACCAAATGGACCCTAGCGGGTCCATTTGGTTCCATTTGTACACTCTCAGAGTTAAATTAACATAGATTTTACAATATAAATTGGGGTCCAAGAGATAGAAATGCCATTAAATGGGGGTCTGTAGCCTAATGCATGTCAAACTCAGGGTTCTTGAAATTAAAATGGCTGAAAATCACTGCTGGAGCCGTAAAAAAATGTTCTCTTATGGGGGTTCTTGCCATATCTTTTGAAATGGGGGTCCGCTAATAAGTGTCAATTTGGGTGTCCTTGACATAACCACTGGTATAGACCATATTCACACGGCGGCCATTTTGGCATTTTGCATTGAAGAATGGGTGGCAACGGGGTGGCATTTCATTAACCCATTTAGACCTGAGGCCGATTCTAAAAACGCTTTCTAAATCCTGACCTAAGTTTTCTGAAAAACTTATAATATTTATTCAAAAATTACAACAAATGTATGTTGCTATAATACTGTACATAGCAACAACAACCGGGGTAGTTACAAAAAGGGGTTCCCGCCCAAAATAGGTCAACTTAATAGCAAAATGGCCGCCGTGTGTATATGGTCTTGAGAAAAGGCATTTTATTTGGAGCTTGACCAGAAGACTGTGTAATGTGTAGACGGGCGAGCTGCGGTCGGAGCTGGCCTCCTGCCTGGAGGAGCGCGAGGAGATGCAGCAGGCGGCCGAGCAGTGGAGGGAGCAGGTCCACGGCCTGGAGCAGACCAACGCACACACCAGACTGCTCCTCTCCAGCCTGGAGGAGGACCGTCGGGCCGAGAGGAGGTGCTACCAGGCCTCCCAGACCAGTCTGGACAAACTGGAGAAGGAGAACCAGGAGGTGCAGTTTGTGTTTCTTGAAACATGCATGCATGCTATTGCTACATACTCTTATTTTGCATTTTCGGAAAAGTAACAGTTTTTCTCATTTTCTAATCGATTTGAAAAACTTTGATTTGATTAAAGTTTCTGTTTGACAACATTTATGCAAACACTTTGAGTCTCCTACCGCAGCCGCCGCTCATCAAATTATCGGCTTAGGAATGCGACAAAAACCAAAGAATCTCCATGAATTCAAGTCTCCATGGGGTGTGTAATTGATTGAAAATAAGTAATTTGGGGGCTAAACTATCCCTTTAACATTACAAAATGCATAAAAAAACTACAACATTAAATTGCATTAATTCACATTACAGTTACATTAAATATATATCTAGTCTCATATCATAATAGAGAGATAATATGGATACATTGCCCATTGATGACGCATGGTGGTGTGTGTTGTTGTGCAGCTGGGACAGCAGGTGGCGCTGTTGGAGCAGAGCATCTCCCAGCAGAGCAGAGAGATGGAGGAACTTGTCAAACGACTTCACACGGTCAGAGAGGACGAAACCTCCGCCAGCTACACCTCTGAGACCATGCTGACCAAAATACAGGTGAACATTAAATATGAATATAAATGCTCATTTTGCTAGGGTGGGATGGCTCAGGGTAGAGGACGGAGTACAGCAACTTGCAATGGGCCTGGTCTTCAAGATACTCAAGGGACCAGTGCCCTAGCCTGGTAAACCCTCCCTCCGGAAATCTCATTTCCATTTGATTCCAGGAATGGAAATGAGATTTCCGGAGGGAGGGTTTACCAGGCTACCAGTGCCCATGTACCTGTCAAACTACTCCAAAAGTGCATGCGCGCACGAAAATGTGCGTTTTTTGTTTTGTTTTTGTTTGTTTGGATTTCGGATACCAATATATACACTGTTATCAAAGTGGCTAAATATGATATTAAAAAATTAAACATTTAATTATATATATTTTTCTTTTTTTTGGGGTGGGCAGAAAAACCAAATGGGTCGGCCCAGGCCTACCTATGCCCACCCGTGGCTACACCCCTGCTTCAAAAGAGTGAATAACACCATAGGGAGCTCTAAGCCTGTCACAATTATTACATAGGCGTCTAATCGCAATTATTTGAGATAAATCGCAATTATTTTGATCAAATGATCAAAAAAAAGAAAAAAGAAAAGCTGAAATAGCAGAGCTTGTGGCGCGTTGTAAGCTTGTAGATCTGCTATTTCAGCTTTTTTTACATTTCTTTTAAATTTATAAGATTATTAAACATGTCAGTCATTTCTTTGTAGATTCAAGTTATCTGCCCTTTGCAACTTTTGATTACGAAGATTAAACGGCAAACAGAAATGTAATTTGTATTCATATGCTCCAGTTTTCAACGACAGAAACAATTCAATCGTTAATCGCAATTAAGTCGTCAACTGGGTTGTGTTGTTACCTTGCCATGATGTAACTCCAAATATTGGAGAAATATCTTCGATAGTTGCTCTGTTGATTAGAAATTGATATTCCAAAATGAAAATTGTGCTTCAACAACTTTCAGTCTGGTGGCCCTGTTTTGGGCACGTCATTATCAAAATGTTCCAGAATGGCCGATCTACAAGCTCACAAGGTGTCACGTTGCGACGCCTTGTGCGTTTGTAGATCGGCTATTTTTGTGCGACACCATCACGTGACTAAACATTTAAGCTACAGTGTTTTAAATGAGACATTATTGCACAACATTATTGTTTGTTCCCCAGACTCTAGAAGGAGAGGTGAGTCGTCTGTCTCAGTCCCTGGAGTCGTCTCTGCTGGAGAAAGGAGAGATCGCGTCTCGTCTCAACTCCACCCAGGAGGAGGTGCAGCAGATGAGGGACGGCATCGAGAAGCTGAAGCTCCGCATGGAGTCGGACGAGAGGAAGAAGAAGACGGTGGGAGAGCTGCTGAAAGGTTCGATGTTCTACCAGCTTCTCGCTCAGTCTTTATATCGTCGCTGTCCGGTAGAAACCTCTTATCTGTGTTTTTTTTCGTAAATTAACGCCCTATTTGGTCATACTACAGCGTCGCACAAAAGCATCAAAAGTAGCAGATCTGCAAGCTCGAAACGCGGCGCAAAGCGATGCGATTTGAGCTTGTAGTTCTGCTACTTATGCTGTTTTTGCATTTGAATCCTGAACAGTTTCCGCCCGACAGAGACGATATCTGACGTTTATGACGACATCTGTATCAGCAATTAGGCAGCCGATGTGTTAAACCACCTTAACCTGGCCCTAATTTGGGCATGTCATTCATTATAGGTGGAAATGTTTTAAACGTTATAATATATATATTTTTTATACCAGATCAATATTAACTGTTTATTTTAATGTATTTGTTTGCATTGTTTGACAAGATATGGGTCATATCACCCAAACGCTAATTGATGGTCTAGGACCTACAAATCTGGCATCGTCGGTAGGGCTCCAAGTAAAACGGTGCAACGTTAAGTCAAATGCAAACATAACTGTGAGTGTGTGTGTGTGTGTGTGTGTGTGTGTGTGTGTGTGTCTCTAGATGCCCAGAGGAAGTGTGACACCCTGCAGGACCGAATTGATGCTCTGGAGAGAGAGAGGGAGGAGGCTGAAAACAGCCTGGAAGAGGCTGTCTTACAGGTGTTCAATCACACACAATGATTTAAATATGTTAAAATGTTAAATGTTCTCAAATCTACACTTTTATCAAATCTGGGTTTTTCAAATTGAATAGAATATATTGTGCTTTTTGATCAAATGTGGGTCAAATTATCAGTAATCAAATCGGTGCTCTAGCACCCTATTTCTAACTTGGTGTCAGTTTAGATCACATTTTAAACAAAACAGCCATGATACTTTTCTACCAGAGGAGGGCGCTGTATGACATCCAGCAGGAGTTGATCCCTGAGCTGATGTGTCTTTCAGGCTGAGGATAAGGATAAGGATAATTCCTTTTAACAGGTCGTTCATGAAAGTCCTTGCGGTCTTGTTTCCAATGAGAACCTGTGAGCAATTGGGGTTAAGAGTCTTGCTCAGGGACAAATTTCATATCATCGGCACATATGCTGGGATAGCCTGGAATCGAACCTGGGGCAACCAGGGCCAGCTGGTTCCCTAGGCGGGCTCACTAACCACTCAGCTATGGCCGCCCCTGAATGAATCCATTCTTCTGTTCATTCATAATAATGTTAAACCCTGTGTTTCTTTATGTTCATTCATAATATGTCAAACCCTGTGTTTCTTTATGTTCATTTCATAATGTGTTAAACCCTGTGTTTCTTTATGTTCATTCATAATGTTTTAAACCCTGTGTTTCTTTCAGGCTGAGATGGCCAAGGCTGAGTTAGAGGAGAACGAAGAGGAGAAGAGAAAGGTACGAGAACAATGTTAACAATATTATATAATGTTGTGTGTTGTTTGATTCGTAATCAATGATACGAGAGAAATGGTCAAATATTGTGATTATATCACCAGCTAGTGGTGTTGTTGGCACCTGTAGCTGTGATATATCTGTCTCTGTTGGGTGGAAACATCAAAACTGTTTTCAGGATTCAAATGTAGCAAAAAGTAGCTGATCTGCAAGTTCTTGAGAATCACTGATCTCATATATTTCTCCCAGTGGTGGAAAAAGTACTCAAATGTTTTACTTAAAGTTGTACAATGCAGAATCACAAATAACGATTTTTAGCAACCTCTGCTGGTCACTACCGTCACTGCATACAATTTCCGTAGTCCTCGATTACCCAGAATTCCATTCGTTTTCACCGGAAGCCGGAAGCGTTTCAAAAAGCGATGTTTTAATTGTTTTATACTATCTACGGATCGTTTCTCTTAGCCAGTGGAGCATTAGTTACCATGAGCTGTGCTTTCTTTTTCTCTTCTTTTTCGATCTTCCAATCCTACATTCTCTTAAAATCAGCGTGAGGTTCCTTTTTGTTATTAGCGCGGTAGTTCCTGGCCAAACAGGAAACCGTTGCGGTAGTTCCTGGCCGACGTCATGAAGTCGGCCACGACGTCATGACGTTGGCCAGGAACGTCATTTTCCCGGGAAAGTCCCCCCCGTCCACGTTCAATAGAAAATATATAAATAAAAGGCTTCCGGGGGTGAAATTCATGGAGTGGGTGTTGTGAAACTTTTGCCACTCACAAAAGATATACAATTTAACTTTAGTTTTGTTGAAAACGTTACCTAGTATTACTTTAAGTTAAAGTATCAATACTGCAATGTAAAGTAAGTAAGTAAAAGTCAGAAATTAAAAATGTACTTGAGTAAAAGTACAAAAGTATTGGTATCAAAATGTACTTAAAGTACCAAAAGTAAAAGTACTAAAATGTTTGAAAATAGCAGATCTACAAGCTCACAATCGCGACGCGTTGTGAGCTTGTAGATCGGCTATTTTCAAATAGCCTATGTATAAAATAAGGCTAAAGTGGTTAATGTATGTTTTATAATATAATAATTTATATCCGCAAAGTAACTAGTAACTAAAGTTTTAAAATAATTGTAGTGGAGTAAAAGTACAATATTTGCCTCTGAGATGTAGTGGAGTAGAAGTAAAAGTATAGACAATTGTAAATACTCCGGTAAAGTAAAAGTACCTCAAAATTGTACTTAAGTACAGTTACTTGAGTAAATGTACTTAGTTACATTACACCACTGATTTCTCCTTTCTCTTTACTCCTCCTTCACTCTTCCTCTGTGGTTCCTCCTCCTCTTTTTTTTCCAGTTGGAGGAGGAGAAGCGAGTTCTCCTGGAGGAGAAACAGAACCTGGAGAAACGGATGGAGACGGCAAACAGACGGATGGAAGAGGAGGAGAGGAGGGTGGAGGAGCTGGAGCGAGGGATGAGGGAGGACAAGGAGAGAGAGAAGGAACAGGCGGACGGTCTACAGGCTCAGTTGGAGGAGGCGGAGGAGGAGAGAGAGAGACTGCGGAGTCGCCTGGAGGAGCTGGAGAGAGCGCTGGACGGAAAAGAGGAGGAGAGAGAGAGGCTTCTCTCCGCTCTGTCTTCAGCGGAACGAGAGAAGGAGAGAGCCGAGGAGGAGAGGCGGAGGACGGACGAAGAGAAGGAACGATTGCAGCAGCTAACTCTGCAGGAGGAGAGGGAGACGCGCGACCTGACTGTCTCGCAGCTCACACAACAGGTACACACACACACACACACACACACACACACTCCCACACACACACACACACACAACCTGTCTATCAACAGGCGCACACTTACAACCAGTCTGTTTGTCAACAGGTAAACACACCCTGTCTGTCTGTCTGTCTGTCTGTCTGTCTGTCTCTCTGTCTGTCTGTCTGTTTGACTGATTTCACTGACATTTAACCCATTCAAACCGGGAAAGCATCTGTGTTACCACTTAACTCATTCAGTGCCAAGCTTATTTATGGAATTTTGGCTATGAGTGCCACATGACTCTGAGCGCCACATGACATCTTAGACGTCATGTGGCGCCCAGGGCGTCAGGCCACATGACGTCTTAGACGTCATGTGGCACTGTATCCATATTTTATACTTTTGCTGTTCAAAAATAGCAGATCTACAAATTCATTGCCGCGCTATGAACTTGTTCTACTATTTTTGAACATTTATGCAAATCTTTGAATATATATATATTTTTAAGCGAACATTTTTAACTCAAATCTTTGCTTCTGGGGGGTCCCTGGAACATTTTTATTTAGATGGGGGTCTGCGGCCAAATACATATCATTTTGGGGGTCCTTGACATGAA
This sequence comes from Gymnoscopelus braueri, assembly GCF_963280865.1. Lineage (NCBI taxonomy): Eukaryota > Metazoa > Chordata > Actinopteri > Myctophiformes > Myctophidae > Gymnoscopelus > Gymnoscopelus braueri. Next base: position 62,231,350 of record NC_137603.1, read on the forward strand.
AAAGTTTGAGAACCACTGATAGTTTTTTTCAAAAAACGGTTAGGATTTAGAGGACATTTGTAGAATATATTCAAAGATTTTCACAAAACAAAATTCACTCAGAAAACAGACAAAACTGAACACACGTCAATCTATAAGGCCAAAGAGCATATAAAAGGCATTGAGCAATGCTTAATAAGATCATATTAAAAAATAACCAAATATTGTATAAATGCTGTAGAAAAACGAGGGCATTTTGTGATGATAGGTTATTCAATTTGTCTCAACTCTCAAGACACTGTAACTATAGAGCAGAAACCCCCATATCCGGTTTAGAGGGGAAAGAGATTGGACCAAGTACAGAGCTGACCCTGGTCAAATTAATTTACTAAGTATAGAGGGTTTAAGTGGTTAATAGACTAGTCGACTGGACGCACACATCTGTCTCTGTCTCCCATCTTATAGCCGTGTGTGTGTGTGTGTGTGTGTGTGTGTGTGTGTGTGTGTGTGTGTGTGTGTGTGTGTGTGTGTGTGTGTGTGTGTGTGTGTGTGTGTGTGTGTGTGTGTGTGTGTGTGTGTGTGTGTGTGTGTGTGTGTGTGTGTGTGTGTGTGTGTGTGTGTGTGTGTGTGTGTGTGTCTTTAGGTGAGTTGTGTGGTTAAAGAGAGAGACGCTGCCAACAGTAAGATGTCTCTGTGGATGAACCGCTGTAAACAAGTGGAAGAAGAGAAGGACACGCTGTTACACAACACAGGTATACACAAACACACAACACTAGCCTGGGACCGGACCAATCTGCCAGTGCAACAAGAATAAAATGTCCCTCTGCGATTTGGGTCTGGCACCGCTCCGTTGTGAATCCATTTCCTGCTCCCGAAGTCTGATGTGACCAATCAGGGCCCAGTATTCAAATATGGGAGACTGTAATTGGTAGTTGGTTGTAGGTCTAACCGATCGTGTGCAGAGCCATTCTTTTGATCCCGCGCCTTGGAAAAAAAAACGTCCTCATAGAATCACCAGACTCATATCCACCCAGTGATATAGTCTGGTCACGCGAGGCTAACACAACACAACATGCACACACACACCACACACATAGACTCATTCACTCATTCATTTTCATGAATTAAAAAGAGTTTCAATGTAATAGTTAGTGTGGTTGCCCTAACAGGGCAACCAGACTATAGTAATCCTTACACTTTATTATTCATATTCAAGATAAACAATATTTCAAAACGCATCACAGCCCACAGTTTTTATTCCCCAATTTAGTGCCATATCTCAAAATGACCGTCTTGACCTGGAATCGTGCGCTTGTATTTTGCTAAGAGATTGGTTAAATAGTTTAATTGATATTGATTTATTAGTGCATTAAATTTCCCCATCCGCTTTAATGAAAAAGTGAAAAAACTCAAATTCAAGTATGTTTTTCTCTGAAACCGTAAGAGCTAGAGTTACCAGATTTGGAGGGGAGGTTCATAATTTAGTCCGAAATTATTGAAAAAATAATTACACTAATCGGCCACATGGTGGCGCTATAACAGCCCCCTTTACGTTTTGGCCTATAACTCTTGAACCGTAGGTCGTAAAATCAATCTGGATTCCTTGGGTCACGACGCATCTCCCCATATAGGCCACGCCCATTTGCGTCAGGATAGATTTTCCGCCATTTTGAATTTTCTTCAAAACACACTTTTAGCTCCTCCTCCCATATATTTTGTCTAAATTTCACAAAAAATCGGTACACATGATCTCTGGGCCCATGCGATAAACATATCCAAACGGCATTTTGATAGTCCTTACCGTTCGTCCGTAAATGGCTTCCAAAGTTTGTGGGAGGGGCCCGTTTTACCAAAAATGCTACAAATCACGATCAAGAATTTCCACTTTGATCCATAGGGGGCGCCACAAATGCTCAAAATGTAACATTTTGATGCAAAAACAAAAAGGTTGGGGGGACCAATCCTCTCAAAATGAAACGCAAGTGATCTCAGGAGTTGCGTGACAATGTAATTGGCGCAGCCTCCGACGGTATTCCTCCCAGCGTATTCCTCGAGTCCCGGCGGCAGCGACCCGGGACTCGCGTCGGCGCAACCACACTCTGCAATTGCCCTGAATTGCGACGCGTCTAGTTGTTCATTACATTGCACAGAGTGAGAGAGGAGAGGATGTCGGTAGAATAAATCCACTTGAGTTATGCATTATGCAAATGACATGGATCAGTCACTGTCTGCTTCTAATGAGTTACGGTCAATGTATACTCCCATCGCATGACGATTGTTTGCTTGACGCATCGCATGACGATTGTTAGCTTGTAGATCTGTTCTTTTGGACAGTTGGGCATTAACTCAAAATAAAACAAAGTACCTACAGCTAGGGGTTTTAAGCAGTCTGTTGGCCATTGGTTCTCAAAGTAATAAAGCGTCACACCCCTTTATCCATATTTTATACACTGCTCAAAATAATAAAGGGAACACTTTGATCCCTTAATTATTTTGAGTTTTCATGAACTGTGTACATACTGCTAACAAAAACTGCTCAAAAGAATTAAGGGATCAAAGTGTTCCCTTTATTCTTTTGAGCAGTGTACTTTGGCTATTCAAAAATAGCAGATATACAAGCTCATAGCGCGTCGAGCTTGTAGATCTGCTATTTTTGAAAAATCGTGAACCTTTGTGCAAATCTTTGAATATGTATTTTTTAAAGTAAACATTTGTAACGCAAATGTTTGCTTCTGGGGGGTCCCTGGAACAAAGTGTTTTGAGATAACATTTTGGGGGTCCTTGACATGAAAAAGTTTGAGAACACCTGTGTTAGGCTGAGAGTCAATAGTATAGACTCTCAGGCAAACAGGCTGCACCAAGGTGTTCATATAGACTCTATACGAACACAAAGGGAAACTTGGCGAGGAGGGTGATCACTGTGCCAAAAAAACTCTCCCTTTTTTAAAAGCATCTTCTGTTGTGCTCCAGCAGGCGGCAGCAGTGAGGTGGCGCTGGCTGAAGTGGAACAGTTGAAGCAGGAGAAAGAGGAGAAAAACAAGGCTGTGCAAGATCTGAAGACCTCCCTGGAGGAGAAGACCCAGGAGGCTGAAGATCTGAAGACCTCCCTGGAGGAGAAGACCCAGGAGGCCGAGGAGAAGGAACGCGCGGCGGCAGAACTGAGGTCTTCTCTGGAAGACAGAAGCGAGGAGCTGGACGAGGTGAAGGAGGCGCTGGAGGAGAAGAGCAGAGAGTCGGACGAGAGCGTGGAGAAATACTGCAGCCTGATGCTCCGGGTCCACAGCCTGGAGGAGACCAACGACAGCCTGACCGCGCGTCTGGAGCACCTCACAGCTAGCCAACAGGCTAACGCCGTTGGCATCCAGCCGGGCAGCGCTAACGGTGCGGCCTATCACAAACTATTACTTTATTATTACGGTTATAATTATGTTTTATTATTATTGCCTGATCGCAATTATTTGTGATGATTGCAGTCGTGCATAATCGCTTCCATTCATCTGTGTAAATTAATCTGCTGAAAAATGAATACATTTTCAAAAATAGCAGATCTACCAGCTACAAACATTGTGAGCTTGTAGAACTGCTATTTTAGTTTTGTCCCACACATTTAATTAAAGTTAGGCTAAGTGATTTGTTCAGTAACAAGAGTCTCCATGTCTCGCCAGATCTTTATTAAACAGAAAATGCATTTTCAGGTCAGGATACCAGGATGGAGAACTCAGACAGGATACAGTGACATTGGAAGTGATGACACAAATAAATTAGCAGGCAAAATTGGATAAATGGGTACTCTCTTCTGATTGGCTGAAAATGTGTCACCTACCTGAAAATGTATTTTCTGTTTATTAAAGAGCTGGAGAGACCGGGACACTCCTGTTACTGAACAAACACTCATACACAATATAGTGCTGTAACCTTTTAATAAGTGACTTTTTACCTTTTTAAGTATACTAGGGATAGGGATATGAGCACCCAAAGTGTGTCATGGTCCGCTTGTTTCACGGATGTGGCAACAGCGGCGCTTGTTTCACGTACATGATTTGGCAACCCGGGAGCCAGCGAACACAAAAACGCTAATAAACAGCTGACATTTGGGGAAAGCGAAAAACAGGCTTCGCTGTTCCGTGCACATGGTAATGGTCAATGGCTGTGTACAAAATGCAGAAGAACCGGGCAGAAAAGATTTTGGGGACGCGCTCACTCACTCACAGAACTTTGTAGAATTATAGGATGATGTAGGATGATGGTCTTATGGGTATTATTTATTTTCATTATTGGTACCAGTCATTTTGAGTCATATCTTTGTGTATTTAGGTTATTTGTCATGTCTGCCCTGTGCACTTTTACTTTACAAAGTCTACAAGGCAAACATAAATGTCATTTTTATTATGTCACTAAAAATGTCATGATCGTGACAGGCAGTGCCAAACGCCGGCGTTCAGAGAGGCTGTCGGCCTCCAAACAGCAGGGGGCGCTGGAGGACGACAACGCCGAAAACACGGCTCCACCGGCGGCGGTGGCCGGGGGCGATCGCCATCCCCCTCCTCAGAGGTCGTCTCCAAGGAAACGGGGTCACGGGGTCAAGAACACCCCGACCAAAGCCCAGGAGGCCCTGCACGACCTCGCCAAGAGGATCCGAGACAACGTCTCCACGGCAACCACGCCGCGACCGCCAGGAAGTGAGCGGGGCGACGACGAGTTCAGGCCGGAAGGACTTCCTGAGCTGGTGCAGAGAGGTCAGTACTGAGCACTGGTGGGAAAAAGTATTCACATTTTTTACTTAAGTAAAAGTATCAATACTGAGGGCACGGTGGCGCAGTCGTTAGCGCTGTCGCCTCACAGCTAGAAGGTCCTGGGTTCGATTCCCGCCGGGGATGCTGTGGGCGCTGGGGGCGTGTCTTCTCCTCCGCATCATCAGCGCCCATACCCTAGGTGGGGTTGGCGAAAGGGCCTACTCTGTGTGGAGTTTGTATGTTCTCCCCGTGTCTCTCAGGGTAGTTAATACCCTCACAAAAACATGTAGTAATCCTGGTCACTATAACGCCTCCCCCATGACAGCCGGGGCGCCTGATGGAGGGGAAAGGAACTGGTTGGAATAACGTGTTCCTTCCACGCGCTACGTCCAACCAGGGAAACTCCCCCCTGTCAGGTGACAAGAAGGTCAGTTGGCTCTCATGCATTGAAGGAGGCATGAGCTCGGCCCTGGCCTCCCTAGGCTGGTGAGGGGAGTGTAGTGCCCAGGATCACTTAGAAAATTGGCACCGGGTGAAAAATAAGGGTGGCACCTGTGGGCGGGAGGAGTAGGACGAAGGCTCTACTTCCTTGTATGACAACAATGAGATAAGAGTGGTTTAGAATACTGATCAAAAGTGAGTAACAAATGAGTGCTCCTTTAACGTGTGTGTGTGTGTGTGTGCGTGTGTGTGCGCGTGTGGTCAGGTTTCGCTGACATCCCGCTGGGCGAGGCCAGTCCGTTCATCATGAGGAGAACCACCGTGAAGAGACGTAGTCCTCGTTCATCTGACAACAAGGTGAGACTTCCCTCCTAGTGGATCTCAAAGTGGGGTCCGGACATAGTTGATTTTGACAGCAGATTTAGATTTAGTTTTAGTCATAGTCTTTTGAATACAATTCCATTTAGTTTTAGTCATATTTTTGTCATCTGAAATGTTTTAGTTGTTGTCTAGTTTTAGTCGACTAAAGATCATAAGATTATAGTCGACTAAATCTACAGTTGATTTAGTGGACTAAAATGTATGTTGGCGGTGCCTTGATGGTGTCGTAAAGGCTGATTTTGGCTGAAAACAGCATTCATACCTGAGTGTGGCTGTGGGAAGGCCACAAAAAGCGTAATCAACTTTCCCAAAGCTGTCTTTAACCATAGACATACTCACCACTGGATATTATGTCGCATGACATATTTAGCACATGTGACCAAACATCAAACGATGACTAGCAGGGGGTTCCCTTCTAGTCATCTGGGGCCGTCCCGGGCACTTCCACACTCCAGGAATGTGGAAGTGCCTTTTACTAATGTCTTTAGCTATTGAAAAATAGCAGATATACAAGCTCATAGCACGGCACAGAGTGCCGCACTATGAGCTTATAGATCTGCTATTTTTAGAAAAATCCTGAAAATTTGTGCAAATCTTTTATATACATTTTTAACTCAAATCTTTGCTTCTGGGGGTCCCTGGAACAAAATATTCTTAGATGGGAGGGGGTCCGCGGTCAAATACATATTATTTTGGGGGCCCTTGACATGAAAAAGGTTTGAAAACCATTGATAATATAGCAACATAAGTAAAAGAATATATCAAAAAAGTACTTTAGGATTTAGAAGACATTTGTGAAATCCCCAGAAGCAAAGATTTGAGTTAAAAACTTTCGCTTTAAAAAAGTATATATATATTCAAACTAAAGATTTGCACACATTTTCACGATTTTTCAAAAAAATAGCAGATCTACAAGCTCATAGCGCGGCACTCGGTGCCGCGCTATGAGCTTGTATATCTGCTATTTTTATATAGCCAAATAAATCTTAAAATGATGCGTTCCCACTCCCAGTCCACCACTGCCAAATACAGTAGATATCAATTCGGGCGGGTCCTTGACACGAAAACGATTTGAGAGCCACTGCAGTTCTGCCAACGTGACTTTTCTGCTTCTTAAATGATCTTTCTGTCCCTTCATGTTGTTCTGTCTCCAGGTGTTGGGGTCCTTGTCCCTCCAGAATCCCTCCGTCACCACGGTAACCCCTGGGATTGACGGCTGTGAGGATGGCGGGAAAGCCGACCCAGACGGCGGCCAGGAGGAGAACTGTCACGTTCAGTAAACACACAAACACATCTGGAACATTACCGTTTAGGATTTAACCTGGCGCTGTCGGGTGGAAGCCTTGTATTTCCCCAAAACTGTTCAAATGGGCGGGAAAATAACCTGTGTCCGAAATGGATCCAATATAGTGATAATTTAGTCATACTCATCATATAGTAAGTGATATTTTTGGGTGCAAACTAAAATCTTTTTTGTTAAAAAGGGAAGATATTCTGATCGTTATAATCATCGTTATAGAGTGCTTGTTCAAGTAAAAAGGGGTGTCCCATGTCTCTCCAGCTCTTTATTAAACTGAAAATACAGTTTCAGGTCTGAGAACCCCACAAATATCACTTATCAGCCGGTGTTCCGGTATCATTGCATGGTGTGTCTGCTCACTTGTTTGTTTCGTCGCGTCTAATTTCACTTGTTTATCCGGAGTAAATTATCTCTCCTGATTGGTTTCTTGGTTTCTCGACCTGAAAATGTATTTTCTGTTTACTAAAGAGCTGGAGAGACGGATCGACCCGTTACCGAACGCACACTCTATAGGAGTGATTGCTATCAGAATAAAGAGCTATTAAAGAACAATTATTTTAGCAAAGAATATCGCTTCACCTTTTAAATATTTATAAAACCCACTGACAGATGTAACCACGTTCAACCAGGATAGCATGTCGCTAAAGGAAAACTATATGTCTTTATAGGTGAACATTTTCACGAACGATACGAACAACATGAGCTGCCTCTTGTAAATCCAGTCGTAACACACAGTGACGCTGTAATACAGTGGTTCTCAAACTTTTTCACGTCAAGGACCCCCAAAATGATATGTATCTGGCCGCGGACCCCAAATCTCAAATATTTTGTTCCAGGGACCCCCCAGAAGCAAAGATTTGTGCTACAAATGTTTGCTTAAAATATATATATATATTCAAAGATTTTCACACATTTTCACGATTTCAAAAAAATAGCAGATCTACACGTGCCGCGCTATGAGCTTGTAGATCTGCTATTTTTGAATAGCCAAAGTATAAAAGGTCAAAATTATTGTGATGCTATATTAACACATTTTGCTGGGGTACGCCCTGGAACCCCCCCAAGGACCCCTGGGGGTCCCCGGACCCCACTTTGAGAACCAATGCTGTAACACATTCAAGCCTAAAGTATGCTCCTGTGAAAGTGTTGGTGTGTAATGGTACAAAATGTAAATACGTCTCTGCTAGGCTTTGTGTCTGCTTGCTATAGTACCAATATTAACAACAATCGGCAAACATTATGCGTCACATTTCTGCCGAAGATTAATTCACCGTAATAACGGTAATATAAAACACAGTAAGGTACCTTATAGTCAGGGGATCTTAGCAGAAAGATTTCCAATCTTGGAATAAATTCCTTACCAAAAAAAATCTTCACCAATGTGTTTGTAAAGGTGTCTAGTAACACATCTCACAAAGACTGAAATTCAGTTTCCCTAGGAGAATTTTTGACAGCTGCTGAAAGTTGGGGTACCCACCATTTCCCTGCATTTCCATGCAGGGCAAAAAAAATGTAATTTTAATTCTGTTTTAAGTAGCATGTGAGAGGCAAACTAGGGTGTTTTTATGATTCTGAATCCATTGCAAGCATTTGTTTTGCACCAAAACCACTCCTTGGGCTAAAAACAGCCCAATCTCAATGGGCTTTTTACACAAAAAGTATACCTGGACAAGGATGGCTATGGCCGTTTTTAGCCCAAGGAGTGGTTTTGGTGCAAAACAAATGCTTGCAATGGATTCAGAATCATAAAAACACCCTAGTTTGACCCCTCACATGCTACTTAAAACAGATTTTTTTTGCCCTGCATGGAAATGCAGGGAAATGGTGGGTACCCCAACTTTCAGCAGCTGTCAAAAATTCTCCTAGGGAAAATGAATTTCAGTCTTTGTGAGATGTGTTACTAGACACCTTTACAAACACATTGGTGAAGATTTTTTTTGGTAAGGAATTTATTCCAAGATTGGAAATCTTTCTGCTAATATCCCCTGACTATTAACACTTATATCACTGCATCTCACTAAAGGCAGCTATATGATTCTAAGAACACCTCTCCTGTAAATATTGTGTATGTTTAGATCTCTCAAGATTGATTGAAATACTTTCCTTTCCACTTCTAGAACCTCTGTCCTGTAAATATTTTCTATTTTTAGATGTCTCTCAAGTCAACATTGACTGCACTGGTCTCATGTATCTGAATGTTTTTAGTGTTTTATTGCTGTATTTTTTATATTGTTTTTTTTTTTACTTCATTTAGACCGTTCAATGTTATGCATCATTATAGTTTTTTTTCTGACATTGATAGGTAAACAGTGTACAGAGACACGAAACATAGAGTAGGCGATTGACATGCAAGCAAATAGTCCAGTCAGCCAGGAATGCTTCCATGTGGTATATGCTAACAATTCTGTAATTGGGTCGCCCAATCACTAACGTAAATAAATTATGTTTCTGTTCAAAAAACCTGCTAATTAATGTTTCAGTTCATCTCTGTCATGCATTCATTGTAACAAACTGCTCCTATTTGATATTTTCCATGTTTATGTCATTATTGGCTGCATCCAACTTGTGAAATTTAATGCAACTTGATTAAGTTACTTAATCTTGTGTCAGAATGTTAACAGAAACTGTTATTATATTTTTGTTTTACGCAGCTTACACAGAATACGTAACATAGATAGTTCTCAGCCCCTTCAATGCTTGCTGTGGAATAAAAAAGCATTGCCGATTCTGTGACATCTTAAATGTATAGGATCTCATGTTTAAATTTTAGCTAAACAACCGATAAGTTACCAATAAAATGATCATTGGAAAAGAGGAGTTCAATGTTTTGTTTGGAAGCTGTCAGTTCTGTGAGTTCTCAGAATTTGAATCTAATCTCAGTATGTCTGAAAGTTATATTTAAACAGTCAAAAGATTGTTTGATTGTAAAACACCAATATGTACATTATGCATGATAATGTTACTACAATGTATACTGTAGGTGAACTTCCTAGCTTCTGATGGCCAAGAAAGAAAAGGGTATTATTTTCTATTATTGCATGATTCATACTTACAGTAGTTGTGTTGAGTGTCGTCAAAATAGCAGATCTACGTGTAGTGACATTTAGGCTAGTGAGTGACAAGACGGAGATGCCTCTACCAGGACCAAATAAGAGTTTTTCCTCATCTCTAATAAAGGCCTTCCATACAAGACATTATTTTACTGCAAAAGTGGTGAAATGTATATGCAAGGGATAATGTATGAGGAGGTGGTCATTATTGAAATTTAAAGCCCAACGGGGTGATTATCCACTGACGCGGAGCGGAGGTGGATAATCACCCTGAAGGGCTTTACATTTTAATAATGACCACCTCCTCATACATTATCCTGCTTATTACGCGGCTACTTAATAAATAAATTGACCCAAAAGTAACAACAAAACGAAGTATCACTGGGTGAAAAGCAATGATTTTGGGAGGGTATTCCTCAGGCATACCCCTGATACTTACGGGAGTATGTGTGTGTATGTTGCCCTCATTCATTAATGTACCACCTCCCACATACCTCCCACATATCCAGGTAAATGTACCATTTCTGAGACATTCATTTGCATTTACCCCCTGTGGTGTCTGCCAGCAAGGAGCCCACCCCTCCCTTTTTTTTTTGCCGTTTGTTTGCTAACATTTCATTTTCATGTTAATATATAGCTGAGCTAGCCTGCTAACAGCGGTGGTTGCGCTATGCATCATGTTTATTTATTTTTCTATTTTTTACTCATGAAGATTTCCTGGAAAAAATGTATAATGTGTTAGGGACCGATCAGACGCTCTGTACTTATTGTTGATGATATGGCCAGGGTCAAACTTGGATGGCAAGTTTTTGTTTTGTTTTTATCGTTGCTTTATTCTCTAATATTGTTTTATTTTCATGTCGAATGTATAACTGAGCTGGCTAGCTGCTACCCGCCGAATGGCGGGTGGTTCCAAAGTATGGCGCCCCCTCTGGTCTGAGGGACCGTGAACCCTGAACTATGAACTAGACCACCGCTTTGATTTCTGGGTAATGTAGTAGTGTAGTTTTTTATCTGTGATTTAGCTGTCTTTGCCTCCACCTAGTGGACGTTTGAAAATTCTACACAATGCATTTGTTGGATGGTCTGGATGTTGAGAACTGATGAAATTTCACTGTTTTAAAGGCTCTGCTGTTTATTTAATCTTTTATTTTATTTTGTGTCGACCATAGCTCTGGCTGTTAATTTACTAACCTGCCCTTTTAAGGGGGGAATCCTTCTTAGTATTTTTTTGCAAAGTTAGAGAATCCAACACAGTGTATATGTTGGACGGACTGGATGATTTCATTTATTTAATTTAATTTCTTTTTTTCCCCCTTTTTTTTCTCCTTTCTTTTTAAATGTAGTTCTGCTAACCTTGTCCAACCACAATTATTGCCCTGTGATATTGATTCCCTCCTTGAAAGGAACCCATCTTATTTTAAACACTACTAAGTGATTTTCTCAGGCAGTACAATGAGGCAAGGGGCACTCTCCTCTCTTTCCTCTATTTATTATTATTTCTATTTTTAGTTTCTCTTTTTTCTTTTTCTCTTTTTTTTGTGTTTTCCTTTACTTTAATTCCGATAGAGGCACCTATACCTAATATGGGAAGCTTAAGGCTGCAGTGAAGTAATGTTTAGGGTATATATAGTCGGTAGAGCTTGCGGCTGCTCAGTACAGCTCCTATCTAGGTTATGGCCTTTGTATATGAACAGGTTTCTGTTCATTTACCTATTTTATTTCTGTGATTCGTTCTTCAGAAAGGCCATGGGGGAGGGGGACAGGGAAGGGACGGTTGTTTTCAAATTTGGCACTCAAGAAGATTATTCACTGACATTGCTGTGGTTGCTGTGGTCGGGCAGGCGCGCCGCATGGTGTTTGCCTTCTACATTTTTTTTACTTCTTATTTTATTTTTTATTTTTTTATTCCCTCGATACCACCTAAAATTTAATGGCTAGACACCTTAATTTTGTGACTTGGAATGTTAAGGGTCTCAATCACCCGGTTAAGAAAAAGAAGGTTTTCACTCATCTTTTTAATACAGATATTGCGTTCTTACAGGAAACTCACCTGCGTTCATCTGATAGTTCTAGACTTCTGATGGGCTGGGCGGGGCAGCATTTCCATTCTACTTTTGAGGCAAAGGCGAGGGGAGTATCTATCCTTGTGTCTAAAGATGTAATTTTCGAGCCGACTAAAGTCACAGCTGACAAAAATGGGAGATATGTTATAGTCTCAGGAAAACTTTTCAACGTAAATGTGATTCTGGCAAGTGTATATGCTCCGTATGTGGAAGATGTCGTTTTTTTTGTTCGCTTGTTCTCTCACCTCTCTGATCTGGGCTCACACTACCTAATACTCGGATCGGACCTCAATAAATGCTTGGACCAGGTCCTGGACCGTTCTTCCACCAGACTCGGTTTAGTGAGTAAATCTGCTACGTATATTCAATCTTTTCTCTCTGAGTGCGGGATCTCGGACGTGTGGAGAGAGCTCAACCCCAAAGTGAGAAAGTACTCCTTTTTTAGCCATGTACATCATGTGTATTCCAGAATCGATTATCTACTAATAGATAAGAGACTATTACCTCAAGTCCGCTCTTGCGCATATCAAAGCATTGTAATATCCGACCATGCACCTGTCGTGATGTCATTATCGCTCCCAGGGGTCTCGCGTCCTACAAGACGATGGCGTTTCAATTCTACTCTGCTTTCAGATGATGACTTTGTAAAGTACATAGAACAGGAAATAACATTTTTTCTCGAAACAAATACTCCGCAGATGTCCGGTCTCGTGGTCTGGGATTCGTTGAAAGTCTATTTGAGAGGACAGATCATATCGTTTTCCGCTAGGAAGAGGTCACAATCTGAGAGAGAACGCTTAGATCTTTCTGCTGGTATCTCAGACATCGATAGACAGTATGCATTACAACAAACCCCAGAACTGTACAATAAGCGCCTAGAACTTCAAACAAAATTTGATATCCTTACCACCCACCAAGCACAAAGTCTTTTGTTGAAAAGTAGAAGTACATTTTATGAACACGGTGAAAAAACGGGCAAATTGCTGGCTGATCAACTGAAAGCACGGTGGGCCAAACAACTCATAACGAATATTCGGACTGCAAACGGGGAAGTCACCACAGACCCGGTTCAAATTAATAACGCTTTCAAAGATTTCTACTTCCAGCTATACTCCTCCCAGGCGGGTGTAGACGATTCGGCGATTAATACCTTCTTAGATCCGTTGCCTATTCCAACCATTCCCCCAGATTTGGCAGAAAAACTGGAGACACCCATAACTCAAGCAGAAATATCCTTAGCTATATCATCAATGCAATCTGGGAAATCACCAGGACCAGATGGGTTTCCGACCGAATTTTTTAAGAAGTTCTCTGCGCTCCTCTCTCCACAACTAGCGGTCGTCTTTGCTGAGTCACGTGAGCGGGGCACACTCCCTCCTTCCTTAAGCGAGGCATGTATAACGCTCATAGCTAAGAAGGGGAAAGACCCTATAGAGTGCGCCTCGTACAGACCAATTTCATTGTTGAATATAGATGCTAAGATCTTAGCAAAGGTTTTAGCGTATAGATTGGAAGAAGTTCTCCCCCAAATAATAACAACAGATCAGACTGGCTTCATTAAGAATCGTTATTCCTTTTTTAATGTCAGACGTCTTTTTAATTTACTGTATTCACCCTCTGGGGAAGTGCCTGAGTGCGTCGTGTCGCTGGACGCGGAAAAAGCGTTCGATCGCGTCGAGTTCAAGTACTTGTTTGCAGTTCTGGGAAAATTCGGACTAGGGCCGTCGTTTATAGCTTGGATTAAGCTGCTCTATGCAACCCCCACCGCGGCTGTGCAGACTAACGGTGTGTTCTCTCGGCCTTTCGCTTTGGGGCGTGGAACTCGCCAGGGTTGCCCGCTGAGTCCGGTCCTCTTTGATCTGGCGATCGAGCCACTTGCGGTCTCTCTGCGCTGTAATGCTGACATTGCTGGTATTCAGAGAGGCGATAAAGTACATAAGGTGTCCCTGTATGCGGATGACCTTCTGCTATTTGTCTCAAATCCATCAACCTCTCTACCAGCAGCACTAGCATTGCCTGATCAATTTGGCCGTATATCGGGTTACAAAATCAATGTAAACAAAAGTATATTATTTCCAGCTAATGCGGCTGCATCCGACTTAGACTACAGTCACATACCGCTCAAGGTAGAGAAGAGTCAATTCACCTATCTGGGAGTAACAGTCACGCGTAAGTTTAAAGACCTGTTTCCAAAAAACTATGTGTCCTTAGCAAATCAAGTTAAAGTGTCACTGCAGCAGTGGTCGCCTCTTACGATGTCCCTCGCCGGTCGCATAAACTCAATCAAAATGAACATTCTTCCTAAATTTACTTATCTCTTTCAGTGTATTCCAGTGTTCATTCCAAAGTCATTTTTTACATCTCTAGACTCCACTATTTCATCATATATCTGGCAGAATAAGAGACCGCGAGTGAGTAGGATATTGCTGAAAAGGGCAAGGAGGGACGGAGGTATGGGGCTCCCCGATTTTCGCCATTACTATTGGGCTGCCAATGTTCGCTGTCTTGCCTTCTGGAATCATTTCTATTTTCAGCCCAACTGCCCAGAGTGGACATCTTTGGAGCTAGAATCGCGTAGGGATCTGTCGCTTCCGGCTCTCCTCGGTGCACCGCCTGACCGTCCGATACCTGACTCTATAGTCAACCCGGTTGTGCGTCATACGCTGAGAGTGTGGGGAGATCTCTCCCTGGTGAGTCCTGTTGCCTCGAACCATCTCTTTGTCCCATCGTTGCAAGATTTGACATTTAACAACTAGCAAGGGAAGGGTATTAAATGGTTTAAAGATCTATTTGTAGATGGGCATTTTGCCTCCTTTGACCAACTCTCAAGAAAGTACGACCTACCAAGGTCACATTTCTATAGATATTTGCAGGCCAGACATTACGTGCGCTCTGTGGTACCTGGCTTCCCCGAAAAGCCCAATACTAATCCTATCGACCAATTTCTTCTTTCTGACCCGATGGCCAAAGCCGCTATATCAACACTATATGACATAATCTCCAATTTGAGGCCTGCGCCCATGGCCAAGATAATAGCTGACTGGGAACATGATTTGGGGACCACGTTGTCCGCGGAAAATTGGGACTCTATTCTCTCTTCCATACATAAGTCCTCACTATGTGCAAGGCACTGTTTAATTCAGTTTAAAATAGTTCACAGAGCTCACATGTCTAAGGCCAAACGTGCAAGTATATACCCTGACATAACCCCCACCTGTGACAAGTGCAACAATACTGACGCAACTCTCATCCACCAATACTGGATGTGTGCGCAATTACAACCGTTCTGGAAAGGTGTCTTTAATACCCTATCTACTATTCTACATCGAACTCTAGACCCAGACCCCTTAGTTGCGCTGTTTGGCACTGCGGGAGGGAAAGATCTCACATTAACACACACAGCACACAGAGTGCCGCATGGTAGACTTCGCCCTGTTGCTTGCCAGACGCGCTGTTCTGCTCCGATGGAAGGATGCTGCCCGGCCCGTGCTCATTCAATGGCTTCGTGATATAATGTCTTGCCTTAAATTGGAGACGTTGCGATTCTCAATAGCCGGCTCCGAGAAAAAAATCCATAAGACCTGGGATCCGTTTATGACTTTTTACCACAACACTCAGGTTGCATAGTGTGGCGTATGCCTGCTGCGACTGCAGCACACAGCAAACCCAAAATGTTTATTTTTTCTATTTTTATTTTTATTTCTTATATCTGCCTTTTTTTTTTTTTATCTGCTCTGATTAATTTTCGTGCCTCTGTTTTTCCTTTTATTTCAAATTGTTCTCTTACAGCTGTGCCTACAACTGTCCTGGGGATTGAGGGTGGGGGGAGGGTGGGATAGGGGAATGCAGTATATGTACACTGTCTCAGTCTTTCTGTGATACAATATAAAAATGTATGTGCATCATGCTTGCCCCTGGGCCTTGTACGAAAAAAACGAATAAAAAGACCTTGAAAAGAAAGAAAATGTTCACTCTAAAAATATATATTCAAAGATTCTGAATCAGAATCAGGTTTATAGTCACATCAGAGGTTTAATTAAAAAAAGTGGGTGAAATTCGTGTCTATATATTCACACTAGTGCCTGAGATAAGATATGTGCGTGAACATAGCAGCAATGTATACTGTGCATGATATACTTATGGACGTTAGTTAAGGTGCTTGGGAAAAAAAACTAAATAAAAGACAAAAGTCAGTGCGTTATACACAGGATTACGGTGCAAAATGTCAGTGTGTGTCGACCGCATAATCCACATAAGTAGACTGACTGACACTGGTATAGTCAGCAAGTAGTGCCATGAGGAAGAGCAAAGAAAAATAGGAGGAAGAGGAAAACAAAGTCACTTGTAGGCTACTTGGTGGAATCCACGGTGGGTGGGTCCAAGGAAGAGCTAAATCCAAGTAATTTGTCCCTGGTATAATCCACAGGAAGAAATACAGAAAATAAAGAAATATATTTTGTTCCAGGGACCCCAGAAGCAAAGATTTGAGTTAAAATGTTCGCACTAAAAACATATATTCAAAGATTTGCACACATTTGCAAAAACAGCAGACCTACAGCAGATCTCGCTATGTACAAGCTCATAGAGCAAGAAAAAGACCTGTTGTGGTCCTCAAGCTCTTTGTCGTCAAGCATTGGGTCCTGGAGAACACAGCGTTTGGTACAAGGTCCTGGAGATGATCTCATGAACTTCTTCCTGCTGGAGGGCTGAAGATCCAAAATGGCAGTCCATCTTTGGAGTTGCTGGTCCTGGAGAATGCAGCGTTTGGTATGAGGTCCTGGAGATGATCTCCTGAACTTTGGACTGCTGGAGGGCTGAAGATCCAAAATGGCAGTCCTTGAAGCCTTGAAGAAAAAGAGAAGGAAAAAAAAGAATTACAATTAAACCACAAAACCACTGAAACAGGAACACAACAATGTTAATACAATTACCACACTCTACCACACTACAGTGTGTGTGTGTGTGTGTGTGTGTGTGTGTGTGTGTGTGTGTGTGTGTGTGTGTGTGTGTGTGTGTGTGTGTGTGTGTGTGTGTGTGTGTGTGTGTGTGTGTGTGTGTGTGTGTGTGTGTGTGTGTGTGTGTGTGTGTGTGTGTGTGTGTGTGTGTGTCTTGTCTTGTCTACTGACTGTCTGCTGAGTCTTCTACCAAGCCATTGTCCTTTGACTGTTGACATGCAAATTGCAATTTATTTGAGAGACAGTTTCAAAAATACAGGTTACCACCAGTCATGTGGTTAATAAACTATTTAGTTTGTTTTCTAGTCTAGGCCCACTGGCCCAGTAGTGCTCAAAAGAACAAAATGTAATGGACTTTTACTTGTAACAAGTAAGAGCATTTCTACATTACACTATTGATACTTTTACTTAACACATTGATTGCCTAGATCGAGTCAACTCGTTTTTAGAATCCATCGCTTGATTGCCTAGATCGAGTTAACTCGTTTTTACATTTTTGGGGGAAAATTCCACAAGGGGCGACCTAACACAGCTTTGGAATGATCGATCGTCTCTCAGAGAAGAACAATGTGGATGTGACGTCATTCCAAAAAACGTCACTTCCATCCGCCCCAATGATGGGATTTTCAGAAAAACGGCTGTAACTCAGTTTCTTTTTTTTCCATTGAAAACCACCCGTTTTCAGCGGACCAAAGCTCCAAAATGGCG
>NC_137603.1:62253962-62293962 GCF_963280865.1 Gymnoscopelus braueri
ATAGAGCATTGTTACAGGTATGGACTCATTTGTTTGTTAATGTTGCTACCCTTAAAATGGCCATGGCCAATAGCGTGGCATTGGGAGCTTAAAGTTAAATATTTGAAAAACTAAACATTATTTCAAAGAAAAAGCCAACAGGCCACTAATGAGTTGTGAGTGAAGACAGGTTTGATTGGTGATGAGTGAGAGCAGGTGAGAGGGGTGGATCCAATCCATGGGAATAGAGAAGAAATGAACATGCATTAATTAACAAAGTCATGATTTTTGTTCAGTAAATTATATTTGGACTGGTTAAATTGGGTTTTGAACCAGGGACCTACAGACTTGCGGGTAGACAGTGTAAAGGATAATTCCTTTAACAGGTCTGTTCATGAAAGTCCTTGCGGTCTTGTTTCCAATGAGGGCCTGTGAGCAATTAGGGGTTAAGAGTCTTGCTCAGGGACAAATTTCATTTCATTGACACATTTGCTGGCCTGGCCTGGAATCGTACCTGGGGCAACCAGGGCCTCTGGCTCCCTAGGCGGGCTCACTAACCACTCAGCTATGGCCACAGTACTAACTGATAGACAGAATTCGATTTCATATGTGGTAAGTTATCATACAGCATGGGTTGCTTATTATATACATACAAGCTCATAACGCGTCACATTGTAGATCGGCTGTATGTGGTTACTGTAGGTGTTGTATTAATAATTACATCTGCAAAGTAACAAGTAACTAAAGCTGTCATCTGCTGTAATTGTAGTAGAGTAGAAGTAACAAAAATGGAAAGTAAAGTAAGGTATCACCAGATGCACTGATTGCTAGAGTGCAGAGGAACATGGGTTGATATTAATGGTCTTAACTCAAAATGTATATATCACACAGCTTAGATTTTTTGATTAAATCGGAGAGTGATGTAAAACAAATCTGTAGTGTATAAGTTGCACGTTCATCGAATGTCAATGTATAAAGTTTCTTGTGTCTGGGTAGCTCAGTTGGAAGAGCTCTTGACTGTGAACCGTAGACTGTAGATCACTGGTTCACAAAACATTTACCAATACAGTTTTTTTTTGTCTCCTCGGAATGGAAACTAGTGAAAATAGTCGATCTACAAGCTCACAACACGTTGCTATCTGAAAAGTTGTGAGATTGTAGATCGGCTATTTTCACAAGAAAGTATGTCATACATAAAAAACAACTACTCTCAAAAAAGCATTTCATGTTATTGTTTAAAAATTGCACATGTCTGAATTAACAGGGTCATGTTTTGTACAATGCAATTGAAATGTAAACTGTAATGAGTGGGGTTTGAACCGGGGACCTTCGGCACATGAGGCTCACACTCTACTGATCAAGCTATTCAATCCACAGCCTCAGACAGTGAGAAAGGATAATCCAACAAGACAAAAGGGCGAATGAAGTACGTCATACATTGAAAAAAACTAGTTTCAAATAAGCATTTCCTGTTATTTTTAACAATTGCACAGGTATTCATTGATACAGTCATGTTGTGTGCAAAGCAATTATATTGAAGTCTACATGAGGTGGGATTTGAACCGGCAACCCCGTGGTTTCAAGGCAGATGATTAAGCCATTGGACCAACAGACCTGAACTGGTGAAAAGGGAGTTCACATAAATGACACACTTTCACGCAAATTGCTCAGAAATCCTGGATTTAAATGTTTTTCAAACTGCTCAAAATTCCAGACAATCTAAGGGCGGAGCTTACTGGTCAAAGTGATAGATGTGTTCCTCATGAGTCAAGGCACATGTGTAAGCAGGTTTAATGGCTGTCGGCCAAACGAGGCATGACTTTTGCCTGTTTAAAGTTTGCATTTTCAAAGAATTGCTATAGCGCCCCCCTTTGACCAATTGGAGTAAGATTGGTTTCAGTGATACTTGGAATGACCCTCAAAATTTTTGCAAAGTTTCAAACAAATGTGAGTCTGCATGTATGTGTTAGGGGCAGATGAATAATTTCCATAAAACTGCAATATTCATTGGCTCATAAAAGCTTAATGTTTTCACTTAGAAAAAATCCAAATCATGTTTTTGTCGGCATAGGTCCAAAGTTCATGTGTAAAACGTTTCGTGCAGATTGCTCAAAGATCCCAGAAAGCTATAGATTTTTACTGTTTTTCATATAATTCAAAATGGTGGGAGATCTAAAGGTCAAAATGTGAAAATTGTTAGGCATGAGGAGATGCATGTGTGTATCGAAGTTTCATGGCTGTAGGTCAAACAGGGCATGAGTTGTACCTGTTCAAAGTTGGCATATTTCAATTGAGTGCTACAGCGCCACCCTTTGGCCAATGGTTGTGAGTTTCGCGTCTTCGCCGTTTGGCATAGCCCTCTACCATATTGCCGAGTTTCGTAAAAAGCGACCACGCGGTTGGGCCAGAACTGAAAAAACGGCGGAAGAAAGCCTACAATCTCAATAAGGCTTCGAGCCTGATAGGCCTCGAAACCTTAATTACATAGAACAGATGTTTAAATCAATACATTAGACTATACTTTTATGATGTTCTACGATCATGACTCTACTTTGGATTGAGCAGTAGGCCTACAGTCGAAATACTAGTAGAGAAGAGTAAATATATTTTGTCTCTACGTTGCTGTGGGGTCCTTACTGATAACTTCACTCACATTCAAATTGACTATTTAAGTATTTAAATGGTGAATTTCTAGTAAATTGACTTCTCACTGACCATAACAGGTGTGTAGATATAGACTGTTAAGCAGTGCAGTCACACTGGGCACCACTGGGGGGGGCTGGAGTCGATGGGCCCTCCAACGGTGTGTTGGGCAGGGAACGGGTCCTTGCTGCTGATTCAGATCAGCGTCCTCGAAAGTACACCTGTGTTCACAGAAAATCACACATTAACATGCAAACAGTGCTATACTGCCATTTGCTATACAGTATACAGTTGGTTGCTATCGAGACTGGCGGTTCTCAGGCAACACTTTTTCATGCCGTTCACGTCGTCAGCTATAGATCACGCAAGCCAAGTAATGTAATGTAGTTTCAAATGCAGCCACAGGGTGGCGCTTTGGAGTCACTAAACAGTTGCAGAGACAGACAGGCAGGCAGGCAGGCAGACAGACAGACAGACAGACAGACAGACAGACAGACAGACACCTCACGCAAGAAATATATTTATCCACTGTATGTATGCTTTGAGTAAACGTACCAAAGTTGTTTTCAAGTTAAAAACGTTCCTGTACTTAATCAATACAAATGTCAATCAGAAACAGATTGGTTTGTATTTTCCCCAACAATCATGCAATATAATGTTGTATTTTATTTTATTTTATTATAGTCGAAAAGATAGGCTACTAAATTTAGAGTATGTTCATGTTCATCATGTGGAAGTTAAATAGTGGATTTGTGGATTTGATATGTTCTATAATGAACAAATGCCAGTGGTGGAAAAAGTACTCACTGTTTCACTCAAGTAAAAGTATCAATACTGCAATGTAGAAATACTCTGTATACAAGTAAAAGTCAAAATTCATTTTACTTGAGTAAAAGTACAAAAGTATTGGTATAACAATGTACTTAAATTAAAATTACCAAAAGTAAAAGTACTCTTTATGCAGAATGTCCCGTTTCACACGTTATCAAATGTCTAAAATGTATACAAAATCCTTTGAAGATAGCAGATCTACAAGCTCACAACGCGTCGCATCGCGAGGCGTTGTGAGCTTGTAGATCTGCTATTTTCGTTCAGTAGCATTAGAGTTGACACAGTAAAACACTACACCACTTTACACACACACATCTACGACTATGCACAAAGGATGCAAATTATCCCATTAACTGTAACAATGACACATCTCCAAGGGGTCTAAGCCAGGTGTGAATAGGCTACTGTAACCTGCCTTGGGGGCAGTGTCGGCCCTATGGGGGGGCATTGAGGGGCAATGCCACCCAGATTAGACTTTGTGCCCCCCAATCTTACTCTAATTGGCCAAAGGGGGGCGCTATAGCAAAACATTTTTAATGAAAACTTTAAACAGGCAAAAGTCATGCCTCGTTTGGCCGACAGCCGTGAAACTTGCTTACACATGTGCCTTGACTCATGAGGAACACATCTATCACTTTGACCAGTAAGCTCCGCCCTTAGATTTTCCGCCATATTGAGCAGTTTGAAAAACATTTAAACACAGGATTTCTGAGCAATTTGCGTGAAACTGTGTCATCTGTGTGAACTCCTTTTTCACCAGTTCAGGTCTGTTGGTCCAATGGCTGATTGGTAAACCATATGCCTTGCAACCACAGGGCAGGGTTGGGGGGGTTACTTTTAAAAAGGAATCCCCTACAGTTACAAGTTACTTGCTAAAAATGTAGTCAGTAACGTAATCCCGATTACTCCATTTAAAAAGTAACTACTAGTTACTTTCAGTTACTTTTGGATTACTTTTAAGCAAAACTCTATTTAATTAGATAATACAAGTTAATACAAGTTTTACCATTGATAGACAAGAATGTTGAGCCTATGAAATTAAGATAAGGACAACAGAAATATGGTTAAGGTTATTTAATTGTTAAGAAGTTGACCTCTGAACAGTTACATTACTGTAGAGTCATTGTGTCAACTAATAACAGATCATAAGAAAATGCATCTTGACCTACAGTACCATTTTTATTGTTTGACAACCAACACTAGCTCATTTTAAATAACACAACCGTCCCCATGGGATCTAAACTCCATCCATGTGTGGTCAAAGTGGCAAATAAAATCTCTTTTTGACATTTTGACATTCCTGGCTGACACTCATAGACATGGCATGAGTTTAAAACATTGACTAGACAGTAAAGACTCAAAGAACTCAGCTCTATACAATTATATTTATACCGTAGGCTACTCTTTAACACTTGCATGACTAAGCTATCAATATGACCGATTTTGAGAATTTAAAGTGGATTATCTTCTCTCATGAAGCTCTGAGAAAGTTCCCCTTTCATGACTTTTCCTAAATATTTGTTTCAAATCATCTCCGTTTTTTTTTTCTTCTGAAACGTATTATAAATATGAAATATATACCATATATACCATCCCAGCCGTTATATTTCGGCTAAATTGACCGCTCTCCCCCTCTCTCCCCCAGGCAAGAGCAGTTGACACCTCTAGACCCCCCGCAGAGCGGCCCGTAGACGAGCTGCGAAGCGAGTCTATGCGAGCCTATGTTGCCATGTCTGCTTATTATAAGCGACTTTGGGCTTGTTTTTCACGTCTTTCTATTATTATTATTATTATTATTATAATTATATATATATAATTACATTATAATGGTAATAATAATATAGCTGCCCACGTGTTTTGTGCACAGTTTGCACACTGGGTTGTTTACAAGTCTGTTAGGGATGGTGAGTGTGACCCAAGTGCACAGCAAGGAGGAGGCAAAATGGAGGATTAAAGCCCACCCGGGCGAGTTTATTAACAATAAGCTCAACAACAACGGGGGGAAGAGGTGTGTAGGCTCCGATGGGTGCTCCAACTCAGCTCGGGATCCCGGGAAACTGGAGAGGAGAGGAGAAGCAGGGTCAGATATAAATTCACAATGAAAGTGTGCGCTGCCACTGTGTAAGGTGAACAGGCTAAGAGCTCTACTAAACTGGGAAACTAGTCAGCAAGCTATACTTTACCATACGAGTGGAAAGGTTAAGATCTGGCGCTGAGCTGTATGCCGGCCAGGCTCTTATAGCCTCTGGGGTGATTGCCAATGCAGGGCAGGTGAGGAGATTGGGGACTGGAGGCAGGTGTGCTGAGAGTGTGCTGTTGTGCCCTCTGGGTGGTGCTGATGAGTACAGAGAGGCCACAGCAGCAGGATGTGGAGGCGAGGGGGAGCGAGACGTAACAGGACCCCCCCTCCAAGGATCGCCACCTGGCGACTGACGGGGGACGTTGGGGTGAGCCCGACGCTGACGATGACCCCTCGGCTGGGGAGGAACCCGGGCAGAAGAACCTTCAGCTTGGGCGGAGGTCGGGGCAGGCCGAAGGCAACAGACCTGGCAGGCGGCGCTCCAGCTGAGAATGCGCCCAGAACTCCAGCAGACGTGGGGGGTGTGAAGCTCCAACCAAGGTCTACCCAGGATGAACGGGGCGTCCGGGGAGTGAATGACGTAGGGGCGGATGTTCTCCACGTGATCTCCCGAGACAGTGAGGGAAAGGGGTTGGGTCCGATGTGTGATGGGACCCATGGTGTGACCGTTCAGAGCGAAGGCAGAGAGAGGTCTCATCAGAGCAGAGACCGGGAGTCCCACCTTCTGAGCATACTGGAGGTCAACAAAGCTCTCATCGGCCCCGGAGTCGATAAGAGCTGGAATGGTGAGTGTCTGCCCCTGCCAGGCGAGTGTGACAGGGAATCTGGCAACACTGTTGAGGGGCTGGGAAGTGACGAGGCGACTCACCCGAAAACCCAGAGTGGGCCAAACTACTCCCCCTGGTGCCAGAGAAGAGGACACTCTGGAGAGCAAAACTGGACAGGAGTGAACAATGTGCGCTGAGCTGGCACAATACCTACAGAGTCTATGTAGTCTGCGGTGCTCACACTCAGCTGGAGATAAGCGGCCCCTGGGAGTCACACGGATTCGGCCCAGTTGCATGGAGTCTTCTCCTGAGGAACCAGGGAAGGCAGATGGAACCTGCACAGGCCGAGTGAGACTAGACAGGGTGGAGGAAGATGGCTTGGCAGCAACATGATGCTGGGACGCCTTCTCACGCTTACGTTCGCGGCGGCGCTCATCAATGGAAACGGAGAGTGAGATGAGCTGGTTCAGAGTGGAGGGTCTCACCCTCTCAGCTAGGGCGTCCTTCGTAGCCTCACCCAAGCCGTGGAGGAACGCGCTGTGAAGCGCAGGCTCGTTCCAATCACAACGGGCAGCAAGGATGCGGAACTCAGCGGCATAATCTGCTACAGAGAAAGAGCCCTGCTGGAGAGTGGAGAGAGCTGTGTCTGCGTCCTGCCCCTGGACGTCGTGGTCGAACACATTCTTGAACTCCATCACAAAATCCTTGTAGATCTGCATATAGGCTGCAGACCCCTCACGGCTAGCCAAAATCCACCGGCGCGCCCTTCCGGTGGTCAGGTTAGTTATGTAAGCTATACGGGCAGGGGAGGTGGAGTACATGCTGGGCTGGAGATCAAACACGTACTCACACTGCATGAGAAACTCCCGGCAGAGGGAGAAGGTACCGTCATAGGGGGCCGGGGCAGCAAGGTGGGGTTCCTGGCTGCGTGACATGACCTGCTCAGGGACCGCGTCTGGCGCTGGGACAGGCTGGGCAGGAGCGGGGGCCGGATGGCCCGGAGGTGGAGTGAGTCGAGCGCAGAGCGCGGCGACCTGGTCAGAGAGATCCTGGACCAAAGTAGTGAGTCGGTTAATCTGGGCTTGCTGCTGAGTGGCCTGGGACTGCTGCAGAGTTGAAACCCCCTGGAGCTCCTGTTGCACATTAGAAACGACAGCAGACGCTTCCTGTAGCAGGCGGGAGTGCTGTGCTAAAACCTGTCCCTGGGCCTGAAGCGGACTGAGAGGCGGTGGTTTTCCCTCCATGCTGGCTGGGTCCAGATGGCCAGATCTTACTGTTAGGGATGGTGAGTGTGACCCAAGTGCACAGCAAGGAGGAGGCAAAATGGAGGATTAAAGCCCACCCGGGCGAGTTTATTAACAATAAGCTCAACAACAACGGGGGGAAGAGGTGTGTAGGCTCCGATGGGTGCTCCAACTCAGCTCGGGATCCCGGGAAACTGGAGAGGAGAGGAGAAGCAGGGTCAGATATAAATTCACAATGAAAGTGTGCGCTGCCACTGTGTAAGGTGAACAGGCTAAGAGCTCTACTAAACTGGGAAACTAGTCAGCAAGCTATACTTTACCATACGAGTGGAAAGGTTAAGATCTGGCGCTGAGCTGTATGCCGGCCAGGCTCTTATAGCCTCTGGGGTGATTGCCAATGCAGGGCAGGTGAGGAGATTGGGGACTGGAGGCAGGTGTGCTGAGAGTGTGCTGTTGTGCCCTCTGGGTGGTGCTGATGAGTACAGAGAGGCCACAGCAGCAGGATGTGGAGGCGAGGGGGAGCGAGACGTAACAAAGTCACTATAGTTCACTTGCTGCTACTAGATTTATAGCAGCATTACTTGACGGTCATATTATGACAGTCATGACGAAACTTCAACCTGTTTTTTGCACTTTCTCCATTTACAGCCCGTATATCTACATAAAAGTTCGGATTTCAAATACAAAGTTCTTATTCCGTGGCCACGGATGTTACAATTTACTTCGGGTGGGTATAAGTACCCGTAACTTCTGTATTGTTCAATAAAAAGCATTTTAATCCGATTGGCGATCATTTGCTCATAGAGTTATAGTGTATCAGAGTGCAATTACACCTCCCAACCGATAGGGTCACGTAGTTGAAAGCATGGAGAAAATACGGAGAAAATGGCCACCGATCGGATTAAAATGTTTTTTTTTGGACAATACGGAGATTATGGGTACTTATGGGTTACCCGAACAGAATTTTAACATCCCTGGCCATGAGATAAGCACTTTATATTTGAAATATGAACGTTTATGTAGATGTACGAGTTGTAAATGGAGAAATGCAAACACCAGGTGTACGTTCTGCCATGACGCTTGGCGGCGAGCTAACAATGCTAGCTCCTAGCCTCGTTACTCCACTGTTGTTTTGGCCACATCTTCAGTGAAATACTTCCATACGAACGTCGAGCGGCCTGTTGTTTAGCTGGGGCTGCCCTCACCTACTGTAGCTGCTGTGTTCGCTACAATGTTATATTGTTTATACAACTAGATTCTGTCCCGAAAAAGACTAACGCAATACTGGCCGCTTCCTAGTCCTGGTCCAGAGCGTTAGTGAGATTATTTTTATTTACTCCACTGCGCCCTCTACAGATCTGGACAATTTGAACTTACCATTAACCAAATCTGTAGAGGGCACTGTGGAGTAAATACAAATAATTTCCGTCTCGCGGACATATTTTATTTTCTGCACAAAAAGTGTATTTTACAGAGTAGGTGGGGTGCTGAGAGGCTTCCCACCTCCGAGAATAGACTTTCAACAACACAAAACAGCCTTTGTTTCGGTGTTGAGTACAGTAATTGAGTAAATGTACTTAGTAACTTTACACCACCACAGAGAGGAGCGAAACTGATGGGTGGGGATTAGGCTTGTAACCGGAGAACAATGGGCCAACGACCAACCAAAACCACTCATGCTACTGTTGTCCCTGCAAGTTAAAACCACTCTCCGCCCCCACAAGACCGACAGAAACACACAGAAACTGATAGGTTCTTGATCGTTATCTTAAACCCCCTTGCTGTTTGATCACACACAGATAAAGAAAGACACGTGACACACGAGATCTCTTTTACTCGTACGAGGATTGTAAACGACCATGTATCCCACTGGACACGATCCCAACTTACAATGGCGCATCCTCCCCTCTGCCAAGCACTTTATTATCAAAAGACAGGAGAAAGGAGGAGACAGTGGAGTGGAATTCTACTAGCTGATAAGGACTGTCAGACATATTACACATTGGATTAATACATTGCAGGAATTCAATTAAATGAATACAAATCAAAGAAAGAACTTATATACACACATTATAATATATATCTCTGTACACAGATATTATAAACTGGTCCTAACATTCCCTCCTGTTGTTCATTTAATTAATACTTCTGAACATCAATCACATTTTTCTTGCCTTCACATTTCAAAATGAACATCATAACAGGATTTTTATTAATCAACCCAACAACTCAAACATTTGCCTCTTCGCTTCCAGTGGCCTTGGGACTAACTTTCTATGTCACTCTCAAATAGGGCTTGAAAGGAAAACACACTCTCGTGTGGAGTGGAGCACTTGGGCCAAAAATCGTCATCAGTCTGAGACAACGCCGCATGTCTGCACGACCTTTTCATTGACCATACACTAATGGTCTTGCTTTGCGTCACTAACATTCTTGGAATTAATGTCATCTGAAATAAAAAAAACACCACATGTCCTTTTTATCAGAAACGCAGACCCCTCCACTCGCAGCAGTCAAAAAGGTCAAGAGTCCATCTATTCTGGACGGCCATTAACGACGCTGACTCAAACTCACGGTTTTGGGCCTCTTCAATTGTCATTGTAGCATTGAGGAACAGGCTACGTCTATAGTTAATTGTCTCTACACGTAACATAAGCTTTCCCACTCCAAGATGGGGAAAGAGAGACAAACCAACCTTATTGGCACGGGATTACCAGTGAGATTGTATTTTTCTTACAACCTCCAATTCTTAGTTGATCTAAACAAACACGGGGGAGTCAGCATTAATGTCTGTTGACAATTGTGTTCGTTGATCTGACCCTTCTTCACAGAGCCAGCGTGGACATAACAAAGGTTAGGCTTCCGAGTGACATACAGGCTTAACAGTGCTATTTAGGGCGTATTTCAACTGATGGTACTGTTTACACGGCAAATAGCTGCTGTTAGTTCAAAGTCATTTTCTCCCAAGGCTCACCAGCGATATTGGATTTCGAGGCATGTCACTTCTCATGACCAGTTGTGTGAAGCAGATATATTTATATGTGTGCAACCATAAACATTCACATTTTAGTCTTAGCGATTTGATTAGCGTAAAAATATACCCAGCATTTAGATTTAGACGGTGAGAAACATTTTCGTCAACACTCCTCGATTTACGAGTAACTTTAATAATACAAATATATAATACACTCATAGAAATTATAAAACTCACAAAAATACCAGGGGTGCAATTCTAAGTGTAATAGGAATGGGGATGGGGAATATTCTAATGGGAGTCTTCTCCAGGTTTGGGTCTGACCTGAGCGCTATCAGCTCGGCCCCACCCGCTGCTGGCTTTTTCACTCCTATTACTTAAATATCTGATAATGTTCGCACCAATTTACAGTGGCCTTTTGTGGATCCAAATAACACGTTTCACAGCAATTGTGTTGGTGACCAGGACTCGGAACGGACCCTCTCAGCGCAGAGTTGGTCCTGGTCCTTTCGCTTGATGATCTTTATCACGGCATGCAGATCACCAGTGCTTCAGTCCCTGTAGGGAGAGAGAAAAGACTAGACAGATAATTTGCACTTTGGACTTTATTCGCATTATGGCTATGGCCGTTTTGACACATCTGTACTTCAATCTAGTTTTACAGTATCATCACTTTTCAAGAAGTGGAAATAATAGTCTTACATATGGCCTTTCGTTACCTTTTCATTGTCTAAAAACATGTACAAAACTGTTTAGCATAATTTTGAAAATTATAAGTGTGAAAATGCTGCTTAATTATATATTATATGTGTACCATCCCTCCTGTTTGAGATATGACCTATGGTCATGACTCAACTTCAGATCCTAAGTGTGAAATGGTCTGTGTCACTGGTGGCAGACATAACAAATAAAAACTCCCAATGTGAAGCGCGACTAGGTTCCTTTGCTATCTTATCTACATAAGCGTTTCCCAGGCGTAAAAGTGCCTCTGCTAGTCTACTGTGCAGCAAAAAATAAACAAAGTAGAAAATGCATCTTGGCAACGAACTTTAGTGAGATGAGGTTCAGTACAGGTTCCAGGTCTTAATGGGTTAGTTAAGAGACATTTGGAGTAAAAACCTAGAGGCCTTAACATCTTTCAGTTTGGACAAAGGGATTAGTATGGTCAGGCAAGGCCTACACAGAGGAGCTCGTCTAATCTTTTTTTTTTTATCTTAACAAACCAGTTAAACCCATAATTTTGCATCATGTCATGCTGAGTGAGTGGCCTAGGAAGCTAGATGCTTTATTGCCCGTGACCTTCAAATGCTTTAAGAGCTTACTTGTGGTTTTCCACACATACCTCACGTGTGTGGAAGATTCTCCCAAAAATAAATCAACACAAGAGATAGCGTGAGACAACTGAGAAACGTGGCCTCAAAATTTGCTATTTCCCTTGAGAAATTGGCTGGACTTAACAAGCCCTTGTGGAATACTCAAATGAGTAGAAATACTTAAAAAATTTGTACAGATACTTTAAAGTTCCCAAACTGAGTAAAAATACTCTAAACTGAAAATTATTTGGGCTTCTCCTGTTCTTTCTTGGCTGGACTTCACACGCACACGCACACACACACACACTCACACACTCACGCACAGGCAGGCTCACTGGAGCGCACACACACACTCCAGTAATCAGTCTCTGTCTCTCTGTCTCTCTCTCTCTCACGCACACATGTGAACACACACACACATGCAGACAGTCAGACAGACACACATACAATCTGCACATTACAGATTTGGTTCAGACTCATGCATCACTTCTATAATATTTCTCACTCCTCTCACACACACAGTACCTGACACTCTCCAACGTAAGTGACGTCATTCCACATGCTTCAAACACACACAGTCTTTTCGGTACATGAAACTACACACATGCACGTATACAAGCACACACGCACGTCATAACCCATTTGTTCACACTACTGTTGCTACCCTTCACACTTTACATATAGTACATATGTATTACACCCAAACACCACATTCACTTACAATTCATGTACACTAACACCTGAACACACATGCACACTCTCTCTCTTCCTCCTTTCATGCAGAAAAATAACTTCTAGGTGGACTGTACTGCCATGTACTGTGATTCTCATGTTGTTACTAAAAAAAAATTCATTCATCCACACACATACATACACTCTTACTCTCATTTAAACATCACTCCTTCCATGTCGTTGTGCACCACGACATGGAATTTTGAAATGTTTAAATGATTACTGCATCTATGTGGGGCAATTCATACAGATCACGAAAAATGCACAATCCACTCTCTCATTTACACATCTTTTAGACAAAACAAAACATGTTCTTCTTACTACAAAACTCTCTCTCTCTCGCTGTCGCTCTAATGCGCACAGCCTCCTACCTTCTTCTCTTTCTCTCTTCTCTAATCTCTCTCATCATTCCAACCATGTACTGTTGTGCTTGATCTACAATCAGCCACAAAGTGGCCCATACAACCACACCTAAAACATGAGTTGGGGGCCCTTGGTTGGCCTTTCTCTTTCCTCGTATCATCCCATCCATGTACTGTTGTGCTTGATCTACAATCAGCCACAAAGTGGCCCATACGACCACACCTAAAACATGAGTTGGGGGCCCTTGACTGGCCTTTCTTCTTGCCCTGCTTTGGCTTATCTCCTTCGTTGGTAACATCGACTACAATCACTTGTTTCACAGGAGCACCTGTATCTTCTTTTTCCTTCTCCATATTAGCAGTCAATTACTATTATGTGGGTGAAAACTTAAATATGTGTGGTTCTTATAATGTTCTGTTCAATGTGTAGAAATTATTTTATTCACTGTAAAGATCTTGTTCTTATCCTAACTGAGTGTACAGTATTTCAAACTTTATCTAGGCACTGCTGTATACTGGTCAAAAACTGTATCACACCCAAATATTCACCACGTTCACCACGTGTTGGACTAGCCCAGGGGATCAGCTAACTTATCACATTCAAACCACACACCGTACACCCCTGAGAGTCTTATGGGGGTTATACAAGATATATAGACTAAACATAGACAAAAGGATCATGCCCTGGAAGGTCCACCACGTGTCGACTTGCCCCAGAGGATAAATCACTGAATCCTCTGGAGGGAGTTATCAGACTCTTTATCTTATTAACTACCGTGACTCTCTCTTGAACTCACACAAAACTCGTTCTCAGTATACTCTTGCAGCTAATAAAATGCAGTGGCCCCCGCCACTACAACACAACTATAACTGTAGTTGCTTATCTATGCACAACTACAACACACTTGTCAATATTACACCTTCGTAATAACAACAATATGTCCACACAAGGACCACTTACGTGTTCTTATAGGTGTGTGATCACGTTCAGATTTCGGCAGTCGTTCGTCGAAGAGAAGATTTCGGACTGGTGAACACCGGCCTGGTGCGACTTTACACCCCAGGGCTTGCAGGACCCTCTTGGATCTCTGGCTATCGATAGACTTGCGATGCGTCCTCTTCTCCTCTTCCAAAAACGACGTAGAAATCCGACACGAAGGACCAGTGAAATGATAGGTTCTTGATCGTTATCTTAAACCCCCTTGCTGTTTGATCACACACAGATAAAGAAAGACACGTGACACACGAGATCTCTTTTACTCGTACGAGGATTGTAAACGACCATGTATCCCACTGGACACGATCCCAACTTACAATGGCGCATCCTCCCCTCTGCCAAGCACTTTATTATCAAAAGACAGGAGAAAGGAGGAGACAGTGGAGTGGAATTCTACTAGCTGATAAGGACTGTCAGACATATTACACATTGGATTAATACATTGCAGGAATTCAATTAAATGAATACAAATCAAAGAAAGAACTTATATACACACATTATAATATATATCTCTGTACACAGATATTATAAACTGGTCCTAACAGAAACACTGCTGTGTTTGTAATGTAATTTAAACCACTTAATGATTCTAAAACGGATATCTGTTGGGATCAAAAGCTTCCTCAACATTCGAACTGTGTTAATATGGAAAAAAACGAAAATCAGCCCAAAAAAAAGAAGTTATTTAGCTAGTTTCTACTGTTTTTCAACTCGCGAGTTGATGCCCGAAACACCAGGCCTGCTCACATATAGGAGTCAGACAGAAATACACACTAGCCTACTGCTTCATGTCTCACTTTTCTCAGGGCACAACGTATGCAGTAACATTTTCATAGACCTGCCTGCTTATTTCTCTCTCAAAATTTGGCAACCCATTTCACTGTCTGTTTCACTGAAGAGTTTAATGTGACGCTACAGATGTTGCGCTGTTTTATACGCTTTTTTTTAATAAAGATTTTACATACAGAATCTGCAGTTACCATTACATTTTATAATACTATTTTATATATATATATACTACATTACTATTTTATAATGTTTCTGCCTGCAGCAGAGTGCAATTGAGATGTTAATGGCTATTTAGAAGACAATGGAACCCCCCACTGTTTGGGGGAGAAAGTGTGAACTAGTCTGGAGCCCAGAGGGGAGACAGTGGCCAATAGGATAGCCTGATTTGGGGATCAAAATGATCGTTTTTCAGGCTTGGTGGAGGAGTATGAAACCTCAGTCATGCGAGTGTTAAATAGAAATCCTCATTTTATTTGACCTTTACAAAAAATTAATAAAACCTAATAAAATGCATATCCTTTAATAAAAAGACACTAAATGCCTTTAGTTTACAGCCTATATTCCCTAAGGCTATACATAGGCTAGATCAAGTAAATAGAATAGACCAGGTTAGCATGCCTTTACAGCCTCTGTACCCTTCCCTTTTACAAAAAACAGGGTGTACGGAAAGATGATTTTAAACTCTCCCCTGTGAAAACGGAAGAAGTGTTTAAAAAATTGAGTGCTCTTCATCAACACAAAGCCACAGGCCTCGACAATATCCCCGCAAAATTTCTAAAAGACTCGGCCGCCTCCATTGCTCCAATCATTACCCACATAATAAACCTCTCCATCATACAGGGAAGGGTCCCTAACGATTTCAAAAAAGCAAGGGTGACCCCTCTGTACAAAAAAGGAAACAAATTAGACCCTGGCAACTACCGCCCTATTTCTATTCTTAGCTCCATCTCGAAAGTCATGGAAAAAATAGTCTATGAACAGGTCGATAAGTATCTTGCCGAAAAAAATCTAATTTACAAATTCCAATCTGGTTTCAGAACAAACCACTCCACTGACACATGCCTTCTCTATTTGAACGACTCTATCAAACAAGATGTCGACAAGGGCAAATATTGCGGCATGGTCATGCTGGACCTCCAGAAGGCCTTTGACACCGTCAATCACCCAATTATGATCAATAAGCTCAAAGCAATAGGTTTTGATGATACGTCAGTGAACTGGATGAGATCCTACCTGGAAGGGAGGGAGCAAGTGGTGGAAGTAAACGGCACCCAGTCCCCCCCCCTCCCTGTGACTTGTGGTGTCCCACAAGGAAGTATACTAGGACCTTTACTGTTCCTGATATATGTGAATGACATGTCATCGGCCTGCGACTGCAAGCTGTTCCTGTTCGCAGATGACTCGGCCCTGCTAGTCTCGGACAGGGACAGGCTGCAGGTTGAGAAAACTCTCAGCTCCGAACTCAACAAGATCTGCATCTGGCTCTCTGACAACAAACTTTCATTACACCTGGGTAAAACTGAATCCATCCTCTTTGGGTCCAGTCCTAACCTTAGCAAGGCAGAGAGTTTCACGATCAAAGTGGGTGATAATGTCATCAAAAGAAAGGATGAAATTACCTACCTGGGCTCCATCTTGGAGGCAAACCTCTCTGGTAACAAAAACGCCGAAAAAGTGATCAAAAATGTCAACCGAACAACACGCTATTTGTGGAGGATTGATCACCTAGTCAGTAAGAATACTCTGAAGATTCTTGCAGGGGCCCTCATTCAAGGTCATTATGATTATGCATGCACTTCATGGTATCACAACACCTCCAAGGCCTTAAAAACAAGGCTCCAAACATCCCAAAACAAACTTGTAAGGCTACTTCTTGGCCTCAATCACAGAACCCATCTAACCCCTGCTCATTTTGCTAGGATTGGATGGCTTAGGGTTGAGGACAGAGTACAGCAACTTGCTATGGGCCTGGTCTTCAAGATACACCACAACATTGGGATCCCCCTGTATTTGTCAAAATACTTCAAAAATGTTAATGAAGTCCATGATCATAACACCAGAGGCAGCTCCACTGATCATGTTCAACCCAGATTTGGCTCAACTAAGGGTATGAACTCGTTCTCATGCTATTCATCAAAAATGTGGAATGCCCTACCAAAAGGAGTAAAGGAGTGTAAAACCCTACTCACTTTCAAAACTGCCCTAAAGATACACCTTCAGGAGGCTGCAATTCGAAAATGGCCCCTGTCTAAGTCTTAACCTACCCCTCCCTACCCCCCCCCCCCTCCTTCATTTTCCTCTTTTGTATATATATATATATTTTTTTTTTTTCTCTCGTCATACCAGTAACCTGAAAGCTGATTGTATGACATTCTGTGTAATAGTGTGTATATCTGCCTGCCTCTTATATTTCATCATGATTTGTGTGCATGGGGTTCTCATCTTAA
Organism: Gymnoscopelus braueri; assembly: GCF_963280865.1. Classification (NCBI taxonomy): domain Eukaryota; kingdom Metazoa; phylum Chordata; class Actinopteri; order Myctophiformes; family Myctophidae; genus Gymnoscopelus; species Gymnoscopelus braueri. The sequence continues at coordinate 62,271,121 of NC_137603.1, forward strand.
ACAAGCGTAATGCTTAATGAGGGTTTCCAGTTTAGTAGACCTTGTATTGTGAATTTGTACTTCCATGTACTGTTATGTACTGTCATGTACTATTCTCATGTCTTTCTAAATAAACTACATCAATCAATCAATCAATCAATCCCTAAGGCTATACATATAGGCTAGATAAAATAAATAAAATTACAGGCACAGACTATATTCCCTAAGGCTATACATAGACTAGATAAAATAAATAGAATATACCAAGTTACTATCAGAACCTAGTAACAATCAGAATCAAAGAAAGACACTTTAATAGATTATAGTCCCTTTAACCAAACCATCTGATTAGTTTAAGGTTAAGAGTAAAGGCTTTTATGCAGGAACATCACTGCAAAGAGGACGAAAAAGAGAGCCACGAATAACATCTGAAAGAGAGTCAATCAAAAGTAAGCCGTGGGCAGTGCTCAGTGCTGTATTTCCGAACACACCCCTAGTATCTCCCTGTCTGCAGTGTTGCCTGGTCTGATTATTATAAGCCACATTGGGCAATTTTTTCTGAAGTTGCTTGTAAATAATGTAGAACGGTTGTGAGCTTGTAGATCGTCTATTTTCAAATAGCCAACATATATAAATATGCACATTGTTTAATGGACGACATATATAGCTTTGAAGTGCTTGTGTGGCCTTTTATAGTCGCTTCTTTTGGGCTTGTTTTCATAGACCTGGTTGCTTATTTCTCTCGCAAAGTCTGGCAACACCGCTCCTGACGCAGCAGCAGCCTCCACTGTGAGGATTTTACACAGAGAGGTGCGCGCTGCGCTCAACTCCAATCCATTGCCGTCTGTGCGGAGTGTGCGCTCTTGCAGGTGGTTGTTTGGTGTTATATTTATAACTTGTTTGTAAAATTAATGAGGGGAAGGGGAGAATGTAATCCTCCTGTAACGCCCGTTACAACACCCCCGTTACTATAATCCAGATTACACATTTTAAAATGTACTCTTAAGACGTTACCGTTACGTTATTTTTTTACTCTGATTACGTAACGGCGTTACATGTAATTCGTTACTTCCCAACCCTGCCACAGGGTCGCGGGTTTGAGTCCCACCTCATGCAGACTTCATCTCAATTGCATTGCACACACCATGACTGTATCAATGAATAAATGTGCAATTGTTAAATGTAACATGAAACGCTTATTTGAGAGTAGTTATTTTCAATGTATGACGTACTTCATTCCCCCTTTTGTTTTGTTTTGTTGGATTATCCTTTTTCACTGACCAAGAATGTGGATTGATTAGCTCGATCAGTGAAGTGTTAGCCTCATGTTCAGAAGGTCCCCGGTTCAAACCCCACTCATTACAGTTTACATTTAAATTGCATTGTACAAAACATGACCCTGTTAATTCAGACATGTGCAATATTTTAAAAATAACATGAAATGCTTTTTTGAGAGTAGATGTTTTTTATGTATGACATATTTTCTTGTGAAAATAGCCGATCTACAATCTCACAACTTTTCAGATAGCAAGTGTTGTGAAATTGTAGATCGACTATTTACTCCATTTCCATTCCGAGGAGACAAAAAAAAACTTTATTGGTAAATGTTTTGTGAACCAGTGATCTAGAGTAGTTAGCGAAACAGAGGCTTGGTTCATAACGGACGGAAAAACCTATAGATATCAACAGACACCATCAGGGAGGCCATATCTCTTTTATTTATTGCAAAATATATATATGAAATAATTGCTATTAAACTCTGCTTTACTGGAAAAGGGCAAGGTTTCAGCTCCATTGGAGCCCCTTTGATGTCATAGCAACTTGCAAGCAGAGTTCACCATAAGTTCAGCTGTAGCCTAATCAACACACCTGTGCTTGAAAAAAATAAAGATGAGAGAAGCTGGAAGGAACGCATGCTGGTTGGTTGCAGAAAAACAAATCAGGTGTCTCCAAATTCTTTATTTCCACCTCCATCTTTTCCCCAGCTAATTAGAATCGAGCATTTCCATTAAATGGAAATGAGGAGGTGTGATTTGAAAACAGCAGTCAATGAGAGTGTAGCTTTCCCATCTTATGGGGGAATTAGGAAATGCTGAAGCGCGATTGCACGTTAGGTAACCAGACTATCCCTCTCCCGGCACCGCTAGAGATATGGCCTCCCTGATGGTGTCTGTTGATATCTATAGGTTTTTCCGTCCGTTATGAACCAAGCCCCTAGGATATATATATATATATATATATATATATATATATATATATATATATATATATATATATATATATATATATGCATACACTATAATTATGGACTGAGTTATACACACACACACACACACACACACACACACACACACACACACACACACACACACACACACACACACACACACACACACACACACACACACACAGTAGCACAAGACTGTATAATCTATGTCACACACTTCATATAAAGATCAGTCCATAATAATTCAGCTCTGTTCATCATACAATTAAAATATCAATACAGTAAAGTATTTAACAATACAAAATATAACTACTTGGCTGTATGGCAATCTCAACAAGACACTGACCTCTTTGTGTCACTAATTAAATGATATTTGAAAGATTCATATCACTTGGTAAAACTTTCTCGCTGCCCCTCTCTCTCGCTGCCCCTCTCTCTCTCTCTCTCTCTCTCTCTCTCTCTCTCTCTCTCTCTCTCTCTCTCTCTCTCTCTCTCTCTCTCTCTCTGCCTCTCACTGCCTCTCACTGTGTCTCTCTCTCTCTCTCTCTCTCTCTCTCTCTCTCTCTCTCTCTCTCTCTCTGCCTCTCACTGCCTCTCACTGTGTCTCTCTCTCTCTCTCACTGCCTCTCTCTCTCTCTCTCTCTCTCTCTCTCTCTCTCTCTCTCTCTCTCTCTCTCTCTCTCCCTCTCTCTCTAACTGCCTCTCACTGCCTCTCACTGTGTCTCTCTCTCTCTCTCACTGCCTCTCTCTCTCTCTCTCTCTCTCTCTCCCTCTCTCTCTGCCTGCCTCTTCCTGCCTCTGCCTTATCCCTCGAAACCGCTTATTGCTGCTTGCAGCTATATTTGTTACATTATATTTGTGTGATTTCCTACCATTATGACACTGTTAAAGTACTCCTCAGTAGAGAAGAGTATATATTTTGTTCTTCACTTCCAGTTCCACTAATGACTGAGGAACAGAAGCTGCTGAGAAATGTATGTTTTTTGTTTATGCTTATGCCTAAACCTTTTAGGCATGTTTTACTATTTCGAAAACAGTGAAAATAGGCAATCTCTATTGACACGTTGTGAGCTTGTATTGATTCCACGAGGGAATATCAGCTGCCAAAGCAGTTAAGATATAGATTACAGGGCAAGAACAAGTACTGTGAATCACATCACATTCAACACAACATCTTCAATAAAATATAATATAATATATTTAATAATATAATACAATATACAACACTGTGAAATATACAACACTTGCACCCTTGCATAGTGCAGAACAAATAAATACAAGAGAATACACAATAAGCATGTCAGATAGTGTCCATGCTGTACTGAGCTGCTCTTTTCCAAGCAACAAACAAACACTGTATAGCAATGATTGCTATCACAATATAGAGCTTTAACGTTTTGACAAAAAGGTTTTGTTTTAACCAAAACATATCACTGCACTACCATTAAATACATGCAATTAATTTCAATCATTAAGTTCATCAAGTGAATAAATCCATACATTTTCCTGTGATTAATTTTCTGGATTCAAACTCCTCTGTGAATAGAGTCATTACTGGTATGGATTATATTAAGTCTGGATAGGACTGTTATGGATCTACAAGAGTTACAGACCCATAAGGACCCATTCGGACCCCTGGTGGTCCCCAGACCCGACCCCTGGTGGTCCCCAGTACCAACGTTATAGTCTGTCTCTGAACACATACATTTAGTTTGAGTCCCAGTCCTTAAGTTTGTAGGCTAACATAAAAGAACACTTCCTAAACACTAAGGAATACCTGATGAGTGTGGGTCTTGGTACAAGTGGCCTAGTGTGTGTATTCTCTCAGCACACTGGGCCTCATTCACCAATATTCTTCGTAAGTTTCTTCTTGAATTTCTTCATGAGTCATAAGAGAAGTCTAGTCAGATTCATGCTTGGGCTTCCAAGGTTATAATAGTTTTGGATTTTTCATGGGTGAATGGGTGAATCTACTGGCAAATAATACATAGTGCTGAAATGAATCAAGGTATCAGTTCGTAGACATTCATTTTAAGCTCAGAGGATGATGCTGCAGAAGATGCGATTATGGTGATAAAAGAGAAAACTGATTTAAACACAATGATGTAAATAATACAATGTGGAGATAGTCCGTAAATGTAATGAAAATATTAAAATCCTCTGATGTTCCAGGTTAGTTTATAACTCAAGTAAAGAATAAAGTCCAGTGTCCAAGAAAATTAAATGTGATGCTTTATTTCAAAACAAAAACAACATCAAACAATGTCCTTGTTGTCTTTAGCCATTTCACTTTAAAACACTTCTGGGTCATTTTAACGTCTACTCAGGCTTTTGTGTTTCACCCCAGTGAGTTTTTAAGTTGCTTGATTCAATATTTACATAATTCTCCTACAATATATACAATATATAAACTCAGTTTGAACCATATCAGACTAATTGAAAACACACGTCCCTGCTTCTGGTGACACGTTTTTTTCAATTCCTTTTTTTCATTTATTTATTTTTATTTCATTGTATTTGTTTCACCCCGCCCCCCCAAAAAAATATATATAAATAAATAAAAATAAAAATGTATATTTATACATTCTGAGTTGTAGACCCATGAGGGTCCATTTGGTTCCTCACTGTCACTCATGGGAACCTCCTAGAGCCCCCCAAGGACCCTACATTGAGAACCACTGATCTAGATCATGTAGCACTTAAGTGGCGCTCGTTAAATAAATGTTTAGTTTTTTACATAAAGGTAGTTTGACTCTGTTCCACAGATACATATTGTGAAAATAGCAGATCTACATTGCGAACTTGCGAGGCGTTGTGAGCTTGTGGATCGGCTATTTTCAAAATGTTTGCCTCTTTCTTATATTATTTGACATAATGGGGGTCCCAACTCACATGTTGAGAACCAATGATCTAAATAACATTCTGTACATTTGTGGTGAAACAGCAGTATCATGTCTGAAATATCAAAACCAGTAACCAACGTAATATAAAAACCAGCTATAAAAACGTTTAATATCTTATATAAAGCACATTGAATGACTTTGTTGTTGAAAGGTGGTGTTTATACAAATGAACTTACCTTGTTTTGCTGTGTATCTGTGTATAGTTTTCACCATTATGTATTGTATGAGGTGAGTTCTTCCATCTGAATACAGTAAATGTATTTTTTTTCATCATAAAGTAATTCATTATATGTCTTTCTTCTCATTGTACAATTCCCCAAACTGTTTGAACTTATCAAATATACAAACCAAACCATGGAATGCGTAGGTGTGGTAAACATAATAATATGAATAACTTCATTCAGCAACAATCTATAGAAATATTGATAACAACACCCAAAGTGACTTTATATACTTTATTTCAACATGAAAAACCTATTTTTTCCTCACATCAACTCTATTCTATAAACTCATGATTGACACAGACCCTCATCTGGACATATCGGTATCTTATACCAGAGACATTCATACAAGATAATGTTGTTATAATGTTTCAAAAAAAATATTCCACATGTTCTAGATTTTTGTTAGAGAGTTTTTGAAAATAGCAGATCTACAAGCTCGTAGTGCGGCACTCGGTTCTGCACTGTGAGCTTGTAGATCTGCTATTTTCAAATAGCCTAGGTATGAAAAAAGGGGTTATCCTGGAAATACATCTACAAGCTCACACAACATGTGGTGTCACCATCGTACACCAAGTATAAGTGAAACGTATAGATCTATTTCAGAGTGTTTTCACATACATATAATGACCTGCCTCTTTTTTCTTTTTTTTTTCTGTGAAAAAAAAAGATGTCACGTAGGATTTTTTTTTTTTGAAAAATAGGAAAACAAACAGACACTTTAGAGAAGCACTGGGGGCGCTACAGCTTAGAAAGCTCCAGTGGGCTGCAGAACACTTTACTGTGGTTTCACCTGGCAGTGGTTCCACCACTTAGGGGGCCCTGGTTTGGCGTGGGGGGCCCGCAACACAGCATCTTTTGCAGTCTCCACTTAGAGGAATTCAGGCAGTTTTTGGTCGACCGGTTTAAAGCAGTGTACTTGTCCTATCGGCTAGGGGTGTGTGGTTTGAAGCTGGGGGCGTGGCCTATCACATTGGGGGTGTGGTTTGAAGCTGGGGCATGGCCTATTGGCTTGGGGTGTGGTTTAAAGCTGTGGGCGTAAAAAATAGCAGATACACAAGCTCATAGCATGGCACTCGGTGCCGTGCTATGAGCTTGTAGATCTGCTATCGGCTGGGGGTGGGCGTAGCCTGTCACCTTGGGGGAGTGGCTTGAAGCTGTGGGCGTGGCCTATCACATTGGGAGGGCGTGGCTTGTGGCCTGTCGGCTTGGGGTCTGTGGTTTAAAGCTGTGAGTCACCTTGTGGGGGTGGTTTGAAGCTGGGGGCATGGCCTGTCACCGTGGGGTTGTGTTTTGAAGCTGTGGGCGTGGCCTGTCACCTTGAGGGAGTGGCTTGGCGCTGTGGGCATGGCCTATCAGCTTTGGGTGTGATTTGTGCCTCGCTCAGAGCTGATCTACAAGCGGATCGGCAAACGGATCTACAAGCGGATCTACAAGCGGATCTAACTAAAGTTTTAAAATAATTGTAGTGGAGTAAAAGTACAATATTTGCCTCTGAGATGTAATGGAGTAGAAGTAAAAGTATAGACAATTGGAAATACTCCAGTAAAGTAAAAGTACATCACAATTTTACTTAAAGAGCTGGTGCCATGTTTTTCATGTGTCTATGAGGTTGATATAACTTCATTAAGCCCCCCGGTGGTGGTTTTATGGTGTTTTGTGTCTTCTCTGACTATTTGGAGTTTCTTCCTGGAGGCTGAAACCTTGAGGGTCAAACGTGCCAATACAGAAACAGCGCTTTAGTGACATAGTAAAAACATACCCTCCCCCTCATTATCATAACACAACAGGTGTGGGCATGAGGAGGAGGAGGGACTAGGACAGGTGGGTGGTGCTAAGGTGGTGGAGGAGGTGCTAAGGTGAGAACCAGGTATACTTAATGAACTGGAGGCGTGTCCACATAAAAACATAATTTTAACAATTTCTGTACACTTTTTTGAAAAAAATCTTCCTCCTAGTATAACCATAATACCTGATGATTATGTTTTGGGGGGGGGGGGGGAGATTCACGGCACCCCGTCTTTAAGTACAGTACTTGAGTAAATGTACTTAGTTACTTTACACCACTGAATTCAACATACATTTGATGCAGCTCAGCCACTAATCATCCATGTCTGTATTTCCCTACATTATTTCATAAATGACGTAATTTCAAATAATCACTGTATATACTGTATTTACATTATTTGCAGAGTAGATTGTTTGCATTAAATTTTTATTTATTTTTGTATCATAAAATACAAGTTAAAAGACTAAAAAGACTAAAAGTTGTGTATCAGCCCAGAAAGAGATAAAAAGTCATATGTACATTTTTCAAACATCTTAACTACTATAACTACTTTATTTATAAACTTATCGTAAGACCAATATTATTTTTTTTCTGCCACCATAATGTGGAATGCCCTGACAGACACCATCCATTAACCCATTAAGACCTGAGATACGATTCTACAAATGTCTTCTAAATCCTAACAGTTTTCTGGAAAAAACGTATGTTACTGTAATATCAGTGGTGCTCAAACTTTTTCAAGTCAAGGACCCCCTAAATGATATGTGTTTGTCCGGGGACCCCCATCTCAAAATATTTAGTTCCAGGGACCCTCATGAAGCAAAGATTTCAGTTACAAATGTTCGCTTTATAAATATATATATTCAAAGATTTGCATACAATTTCACAATTTAAGAAAAATAGCAGGTCTAGAGTGCCGCGCTATGAGCTTGTAGACCTGCTATTTTTGAATAGCCAAAGAAATCTAAAATGAAACTTTCCCGGTCTTAATGGGTTAAAGGATGTGAATCACTGGTTTATTTCAAAACTGTCCTGAAAAAGCATCAGGAAACTTCAAGTTAGATATTAATTCCCATTGAAATGAGGGGTCATAGACTCCCACCGTTTTTGTATTATCCCTTTATAGTCCATGAGCCAGACAAGATTTCATTATCGAAAGAGTGGGCAAAACCATACCTATATTAAATTGTTCATAGGGTCAATACGAGTAAATAAATATATGATAACCTCTCCACAGGAGCAGCTTTTTCATGGTTATCACACATTTTGTTATTTTCCCCATACGTACATGACAGGTGAAAAAGTTACAACATTTTAAAAAGAGTTATAATAATGAAACTTCCTGAGTTGATTACTTACATGAAGACAATGATTTATCGTATTACAAGTTTTCTAAAATTGTATATTTAAATATGCAAATTAGGCATTTAGTCCATGAGCCAGAGCCCCAAAATTGAGCCAGATATTGAATATTCCCTCGTTAAAAACCTTTGACTCCAACATCTTAACAAAATTAAATAAGTATGTTGACTCTGGCTTTGTCCAATGTTCCAATGTTGATTCTGGAAAGTTATGCAAATGTGGGCATATTTTCCTAATGCCTAATTTGCATATTTAAATACACAATTTCAAAAAACTTGTAATACGATAAATCATTGCCTTCATGTGAGTAATCAACTCAGGAAGTTTCATTATGATAACTATTTTTTAAATTTTGTCATTTTTTCACCTGTCATGTACGTATGGGGAAAATAACAAAATGTGTGATAACCATGAAAAAGCTGCTCCTGTGGAAAGGTTATCATATATTTATTTACTCGTATTGACCCTATGAACAATTTTATATAGGTTTGGTTTTGCCCACTCTTTCGATAATCATTGCTCAATTTTGGGGCTCTGGCTCATGGACTATTAGCCTAAATCCGTCACTGTACCTTCGTGCTGTTTAAATGTTTTTGACTAATAAAGTACAATCAATCCATCAATCCATCAATCCATCATTTCATCAATTCATCAAGCCTCTGTTGAACAGTGGTTCTCAAACCTTTTCATGTCAAGGACCCCCAAATTAATATGTATTTGGCTGTGGACCCCCTATCTGAAAAGGTTTTGTGTACATCTGCTATTTAAAAATAGCAGATGCTCGCAGATCTACATGCTGTGAGCTTGTAGATCTGCTATTTTTGAATAGCCAACATATCAATGGCTAAAGTGGTTAAAAGGATAGTGGTGCTATTTTAACTACTTTTGCTGGGGACCCCCTGGAGCTTGTACATCTGCTATTGTTTAATAGCCAAAGTATAAAAGGTTAAAGTGGTTAAAATGATTGAGACACAGATGCTTTCGGTACCCAAAATATATTATATTTTAAAGTGGTTACACAGATGCGTTCCCGGTTTTAATGGGTTAAACAATTGCGGCGGTTGTATTTTGTCTCCCTGCTCTTCTATTGACACATTTAGATTGTGTCAAAGGTCATGTCTCACCTAGACACAGGATGAATTTTTACCTGACGGTCAAGATTCAATTTATCCCCTGAGCAAGCAAGGCAGGCTCTAATTAGTTCAATGGTCAAACATTCAGCACTTGCACCGGAAACTGGGTTCAAATCTGGGGTAGAAGAGGAAAGTTATATAGTGCAGCATATTTGTTCATGCATACTTGGGCCAGTGTTGGTGGAAAAGATATATAATAATAATAATTATGGAGTGGGAGGAGGGGGTCGAGGGGATAATATTTGGAGATTAAACGTAGAATTCACTGAGTTGAAACTTTCCAATCTTGAATATAATGTGTGACTTTAAACTCTGAGAATTTTGAGTTTAATCTCAACATTTTACTACCCCCCCCCACACACGCACACACACACACACACACACACACACACACACACACACACACACACACACACAGCTTCTTTTCCACCTACATTGGCCCTAATATGCAGTCGTACAGTATTTAAGTCTGCTGCAGTGTAAAAATAATACTTGGTAATATTCCATGGTCATATTACCAAGTAATGCATTTGAACTGGAATATTATGGATGTTTACAGAAATTAGTAAAGTTCTAGTTCAATCCAGAGTAACCTGCACCATAATGGAAGAACAACCAAAGAATACTGCACTGTAGATTGCGGCTCATTTTATTCAGACAGAAATATGTCAGGTTACATGCCATTATACCACAATATACTGTAAGAACACTGGCCCTCATTTATCAACGCGGTGCAGACCAAATAATGGGCGTACGGCGAGATCACCGCAACCTTCGGCATTTATCAATATATCCTGACGTTGCCTTCAGCCTACCGTACGCTGAGATCTTACGTCTGGTCGAGAGCAGTTGTTGCCTTTGGCTGCGCCCGTTTATTCCATTCTAGACCTTCGGTGCAACATTGTCTGACAGGCATCTGGACACATAATCCACTCCTAAATGTATATCTACACGACGCGACGCGTTGTGAGCTTGTAGATATGCTATTTTCAAAATATACGAGCGCTTCTGCGAGCACATTTTCGGGACTCCCGACCATCTTTTCATGGACAGTGAGGTGTACAAACTTACAGTAGCTTGTCCTATGGTATGGAGTTATGTCATAGAGAGTTATGAAGACTACAACCTGGCTGGGTTAAGGATATAAACCCGATGCTCCAATCTCTTATTAACGGCACCGAATCACTGCAGCCTGCCCGAGTCTGACTGCTTTATTTTAGTGTAACTTGAACACGCACTGCTCGGTATGGGGTAAATACATTAATAACGTATTCCATTCATGGCGATGTGATTGGTATCATAATACGTCATTCATGTAGGCTACAAGCCTACGTGACAAAGATTGTACCGCTACGGATTACATGAAAGATACAGTTGGTCGTGTGTGTGTGTGTGTGTGTGTGTGTGTGTGTGTGAATGTTAACTGTGAATAAGTTCATGTGCATTTGTTGTTTATATTCTGAACTTGTTTGGACTGAAGCACTGGGACACATGTTGTTTTTAGTGTGCGGGACATCAAAAGCAACTGAAAAATATTTGTGCCCCTGTAATGTATTTTATAAATGTGGACTCAAATAAAGAAATTGAAATGTGTGTGTGTGAGAGAGAGAGAGGCGTGTGCGTGTGTGTGACTTGACAGGCAGCGAGGCGAGGCGAGGCGAGTCGGCGAAACTCTTTCTTTTTTTGGTCGTATACTTGCTCTTCATGTCAAACAACGTTTTTTTTGTATCATAAAATACAAGTTAAGACTAAAAGTTGTGTATCAGCCCAGAAAGAGATGTGTTAAAAAAGTTATATGTTAATTTAATTTGAAAAGGGTGTGTGTGTGTGTATATGATATATATATATATATATATTGTTTTTCCAAACCTTGTTTCCTTGGAACCCCCCCCCCCCCCCCGCCTTTCTTCTTGCATCTGACACAAGCTGAGACCCCCTACACGCACAAACACATGCACAATGTTGTGTTTTTCAAACATCTTAATTATGGCTGTGATATGGCTGTGGACAGTTCAGAGTCCCGTCTACCAGTGACATCATCAATGGGGAATCCAAGCTAATAGAAACTGCAGGCTTTGTATTCCTGGAAAGTTGCAATGCAATAAAAGAAGCCATTGTTCTCGTGTTAATACAAATCGAAATAAAAAATGTGAAATCTTGTTGGGAAAAAAAATCATGCCTAACGATGATGTCACTGGTAGACGGTTTCTGGACTGTCCACAGTCCTCCTGAGACACAGGGCTAGTAGAATTTTTTTTTACCATTTTATCATGAGTATTAGTGAGGACCAATTATATGAAGATAGGTTGAAAAGCGGTGAAGTCGTCCTTTAAGCATTGTATTTACAAACTCGTACGACCAATATCGAGAATAGCAGATCCACAAGCTCACAACGAGTCGCATGCGATGCGTTGTGAGCTTGTACAGTATCTATTTTTGCTATTTCTTTAATTAACATTTTTGAAATAAATATTTTCTACAAGTTGGAACGAGATCACATTGGGTAGTTATGATTTTGAGCAACATGTTGAAAATGTTGCGAAAAATGTTGTGGCGAAGCCTCTGCGGCGCTGAGCTGCGGCGGCGAAGCCTCTGCGGCGCTGAGCTGCGGCGGCGAAGCCTCTGCGGCGCTGAGCTGCGGCGGCGAAGCCTCTGCTGCGCTGAGCTGCAGCGGCGAAGCCTCTGTAACGCTGCTGGGCGGCGGCTGAGCCTCTGTGACGCTGCTGGGCGGCGGCTGAGCCTCTCTGGCGCTGGGCAGTAGCAGCGTCTCGTCATCGCTGGGCGGGGGTGACTCTGTATCGCTGGGCAATTGGGTGCGACGGGAGCGGCGGCGACCAGACCTCTTACGAGGCTTCAACTGGGCACTGGCAGAATTGGAAACACGACCCAGGACGATGTTCTGGTCACCTACCCCACTTGGACCTCCCAGAGCCAGGCTGGTGCCTAGGTATGGGTCATCATCTGAATCTGGGTCAGAATAAACAGGGACTTTGACCCTGCTCTGGATATAGCTCATCAAGTCCATGGGCTGGATCTTCTGTGGGGCAGAATTGGGGCTGGCAGGTTGCAGGTTCAGGGCCCCGATCCTGACAGGAGGAGCAGGCTGGGAAGCAGGGGAGACAGAGCTGGACTGGAGATAGGCCTTTAGCCTTTCCTGGACAATGTTCAAATGAGGAACAAAATGGCTGACCCAAGGTCTCTGGCTGAACCATTGCTTCTGATCCGAAATGCTCCGTTCCATTTCAGCATGCTGGTTGGGAGGAGAAGTAATGAGGCAGGCCACCACACGGTCAAACTCCTCCACTCTTTGCTGAAAAAGTCTCTGTTCTGCTGGGTCCATTTGGTCAGATTATACTGTCACGATGTGAGACAAGTGTTTGGACCCAAGTACAGAACCAGGCAGGCAGGCAGATCAAGTTCAATGGTGATTTATTATCAAACTTGCAATATAAGTTGTCAATACAGCAGGACATACAAGGCAGGACACAACATGACAACAACTATAATCTGACAAGGGAACACTGAACACAGGGAGGTTTAAATAGACACAGGACTAACAAGACACAGGTGAACTCAAAGACAATCAACACAGGGATTGGCTGGGAGACTAACAGGACACAGGTGGAGAAACGAGTAGTCACAGGGAGGAGAGACAAGACAGGTAGCAAACACTAGGGCAGACAGGAAACACTAGGAACATAACTACACAATAAGAGTACAAGGAGACAGATCCTGACAGTTGGACTACCTCCCAATGCACCCCCGTCCCTCCCCCTGTATGAATGAATGAACCATTGTAATAGCTAATTTACAAGATCACATGTCACATCACATGTAGCTTTTAAATGTGCTATTTCCATTTAGAAATGTTTGTAAACATTTTCAAAAATATGCCCAAAATAGGGATGTCAAAGTGGTTAATTGGATGTGTACTTAAATAGTTCATGTACCACATACCATGTATGAATTACTTTTATACTAACATTCATGTATGAACGCTGTCCAGTGAGCTTTATTTTATTATTGTATTAAATGTGATGTTACCTTTTCATAGGAGACTGGAGACTTGTATCTAGAGATGCACGATATTGTTTTTTTGGATACCGATACCGATACCGATTATTTGCTGGGTCATATCTGCCGATACCGATCCGATACCGATATATTATATATCATATTTATATTGAACTCATTGCTGAATTTTTTTATTTTAATTTGTTTTACTGGTGAAAGTTGATGGTAAACCCCCCTCTCCACTAACCCTACTGTGATGAAAAATATGTATGGAATAAATACATTAATTATAATTATATATATTCTTCTAAGTAACAAACTTAACTATGACATCATTTTTGTATGCTATAAGCCATCACAGAATTATTTGAATCTTTGTATAACACAAAACCATATGTTATGTGGCCTATGGAACTAAGATAACTGAATCTAGTTTGTTATTAGTGTTATTCATATTGTCTGTTGCCTAAATTAATTAGCCTCTGGCCCTCTGCTCTAAACAATAAAGCCCCCCTTAGCTCTCCCAATCACAACTCCCTGGAGCCACCACTGTGTGTGTGTGTGTGTGTGTGTGTGTGTGTGTGTGTGTGTGTGTGTGTGTGTGTGTGTGTGTGCGTGCGTGCGTGCGTGCGTGCGTGCGTGCGTGCGTGCGTGCGTGCGTGCGTGTGTGTGTGTGATACACAAACTAATCTTACCATAAATACAATCATTGTTTAGTTTATCACTATCTAACATTCTATAACATCAACAGTGAGTTTAGGACAGGGACAGCTTGCTTCGTACACTACACTACAGATTGTAGGACAACAGGATGTCAAAGACAGAAACATTACCAGCTGAGAGTTATTAATTTGTGCTCATTGCTCATTCTCTGTGGTTAAATACACAAGCAGCTTGCTTGTTCAAAAGCAGCCGCTGGTTGCAATCGAGTCGAGTAACGAGTGTTTGTTATGTCGATGTTAAATAACGAGGCAATGTACACATTCGTGTTGAAAATATATCCTCCGCAGTATCCCTACTCTAATCTAATTTAAGATGTACAAGAAACCCTCTGACTGTTCTGGGTATGAACTATGGACGTGAAGAGTTTGTTTGCTGTTAGTTTGACCACTTGTCTCTGTGCAGCCTAGCCTGCTGCGCTGCGCAGTGCAATGCACTGTCTGAGAGACATTGCATGTAGAGCGTGTGGAGGGGGGAGGAGCTACAGCTGGCTCTCTTAAAGAGACAGAGACAGGCAGACAGACTGCTCTCGCCTCTCGGTCATTTTATTATACAATATATACAATATCGGTGAATTTAATCGGGTTTATTTTGAGATCGGTTCGATACCGATATGGCATTTTAGGGCCGATATCGGCCGATTCCGATACGTTACCGATTATATCGTGCTTCTCTACTTGTGTCCTATGTTTGTCTTTTTTATCCTTGTATCACTTCTTATCAATCCATGAAGTAATCTTTTTTAAATCATTATTTGTCATGACACCCTTGCGTAGAAGCGGCTTGGACCATTCCTGTACCATATCTTTTGAGTGCTGCTGAAAACTGTCTTCAAAAACGGCAAGCCTGGTTTTGCTCTTCTTGTCGTTCTGAAAGTAGTAGTAGTCTTGTAGTCGTTTGTGCTATTCAACTCATGTCTGATCATTGAACCAAGGATTGACAGTTTGAAGGTGCCCACAACATCATCCCTGCTAATGGCCTGAGCCGTCAGACTTCTGAATGCTGGTGATTTTGTACTGAGAAACTCTCGATGCACCGCTGATGGCACAGTAACAGTTGGAAGGTTAAGGCCATGATATTTGTGCACATCAGCAATCCGTTTTTTATCCAGAGGAGATGAGTTTGTAGCCACTTCAAGCATGGCATTAGCTAATTCGCTCTTCGGGTTCATTTTCCTAGCTTCCAATATACTGCTCACTAGGTGGTTCGTGATCTGCCTGGGTGATTTGTCCAGAACCTGGTCGCTTAGTTTGGTCGCTTTTCCTAACTCTGTACATTTGTATTTTTCCAACCTCTTGTTGGAGAACCTTTTTGCTTTCTTTGATCTTTTTTGCAGCTCCCTCTGCATTATACCAGTCCCTTCCTCTGATTGTTTCAGTCCACTCATTGCGCTTGATAAAAGGCTCCCATTGGCCAGGGTGTTTGAGGAGAGCGTCAGCCTCCACGGATCGGAGGCGTCCTGCTTCAGAAGTGATCTCTTCATCACTGGCCGCTGGTTTCATCCCTCGCGCCAAAGCGTGATACAGGCAGCTCTTGTCTTTGCTGTCTACCCCCACTGTCTGGTTATTGATTCGTACATCGTAATGACCGTCTGGGTGTTCAGCACTCTTTGGTCTGTAGACCAGTGTCACAGTTTGACTGGAAGGCTTAGTGCCTGGATTCAGCGCCTGCATTTTTCTAAGTTTGCCATGGCTGTCCTCTGTGAGGATTACAACCTTAGTGTCAGTGATTTCTGACAAGACTCTGATATCGAGAAGGGTACCCGCCGTCGTGGGTTTCCTTATTTTTTCAGCATATGACTGTGAGCGTTTAACTGCATCTCCTGTTTGTTCAGAATCATGGTCTACAGGCTTGTATGCAATTTTCATGTTGTTCCTACCAGCTCTGAGTAATTCCTGTGTTCTCTCAGTCTTTAATCCAGTACTTACATGACTACCAATTATGTCATTCACTTTGCCTTGGGCATAAGAAACAATGTGACTGGAGAACTTCTGGTGGAACACGTTCACAAAAGCTTCGGCCAGTAAAGCACTGATGGTGCCGGCTAAATCCCGCTTGAATTCTTTCAGCATCTCAGTGTCTGACACAGACAACTCAGTTACTTTCACTTTCTCTGAAAAACCTTTTTCTTTTTTAAATGTATGCAGCGCTTCGTTAAGTTTTGAGAAGAAACTGCTGGAGAGGCCCGTCATTGCAGCGATGGCGTCTGCTGCCAGTACCCCCATGTGCCCAAGTTTGATAGTTGTCAGAATTGTACTTATAACTCCTTTGGCCTCTTCTCGAGCTTTGTCCATCACTTTAAATATGGATGAGTTAAGCTTGTTCTGCCAGCTGAGGTCTTCATTGAATGGTTGTATTGCACATTCACTTAAGGATTTGAAAATGTCCAGCAGTTGACTCTTTCTGTTCTTGTCCTGCAGGAGGTCAGAAATGTGTTGTTTATCCTCAATGTTGGACAGTATAATAGAGTCCACTAATGCAGCCGTGGGTCCTTTTTCTATGTTGGATTTCACATCATCAAGAATTCTCCTTTTCACATAATTTTCAATGGCATTCAGCATTGTTTTTAGTATTTCCTCTTCTGCCTTCCCAACTCCATACATAATAATTTCCTTTGCCACTGTTTTAGCAATGACTTTTACTGTATTCTTCAAGTTTGCCTTTACGACCTGACTTCCAATATCTTTAGTCTGTCTGGACAGAAACCTTGGCATTAACTTCATTTTGCCAAATGCCTTAGTTAACATTTTACAACCTTTGAAGCCCTTTGAAATCAGCTTTCCAACTCCAAACCCAATTATAGATATACAAATGGAAATGGCTTTATCTACAGCCCATGATTTCCAGCTGAATTCTCCTGTCACCATGGCATCTATGCCATAGATGCAGTCTTGTATGCCTTCAAGGATTAATTCCAAGCCGAGTGTACCAGATGTAAGTGCAATTAGTAATCCCCCTGCAATAACCTGTAAAACTCCTAGAAAGAACACAGCCAGCCCTCCCCATGAAAATTGAGGCTTTTCTTCTACAGAAAATACATATTTCAGGCCTCGATTGTAGAGATTGTCAGCTTCCGTTTGGAGATCTTCATCAGCTGTCGACAACAGGGAGAAAACTGGTAATTCCTTGACCACTGCATCCCTCCCTTTGTCTTTTATTTCGTCCAGTTTTGTGATGGCCTCACTGATATTTTTATCCAAGTATGCAAACATTCTGTTCTTGGCTGTGAACTGTTTATCAAGGCTGGTTTGGCTACTGTTGGCTAAGTCTGGAGACATTTTTAAAATAGTCTGACAAACTAAAGCTTCCTCGCTGAGGTACGTAAGAGATTTCTGTGCATTACTTAGATCTTCTATGGCCTTAGTGAGGTAATCCGCCTTGTTCTGCTTAACAGTGCAGTACGCATGATTGTAAAAAGCTATGGCTGCCCAACTTTCATCTTTCATGGCTTCTTCAAAAAGCCTATTGCTGTCATCCCAACGTTTTTCACTCAGTGCAATATTCCCAAACTTGATGTAGTGATAAATGCTAGAGCACGGTGAAGTCTTATTTTGAGACTGAATTTTTGCCAGAGACAAATCATCTTTCAAGCTCTTTTGCAATTCATTTATCTTCAGCTGGTCAATTTCTTCTGATTTAGTTTGCAGCCATATTCCCCAGAATTCATTCATGATGTCAACAACAACCCTTCTTTGAATTGTATCTGTGTTCCTGTGGATGTCTTGAAGAGTTTTGCAGTACTCTGAAAACAGATCCTCCCGCAGTTTCATCTCATCAACATCATTCGTCATGTGATTTATCTTGTCTGCTGCAAGTCTGTCCCTTGTGCTCTTAGCTTCCTCCAGAGAAAACTCTGTCCTTAACACCTTTACCGCCGGGCCCGTAGTTCTACGGGCCGTTAAATCCAACGGTTAAGCGCCGAGCCCGTAGTCCTACGGGCTGCGGTCTTTTCGCGCATGCGCGGTCCGGGTGCACTTTCGGAATTTTTTTGATCCATTTCCGTTTCCGGTTTGATGACAGGAAATAGAATTATTTGGGATCCGGTTTCGACGATCACGCCCGCTCCCATTCTACAGACGAAACTGAAACTCAATTCTCTTCCTGTAGTTTTTTCTCCTCGCATTTCACTGTTTAACGTAATCCGCTCTAACTACAGTCATGGAAGTCCGTTTGACATGCGGTCTTCACTGGGAGATACAGGGAGATCTCGCGGAGGTAAACAGACCGTTCACGGCTCAATCTTAAGGATTTTAACAAGATCTATGGCGACATGAAAAAAACAAAAAAACAACAAAAACACCTTGGCAGGTGAGTACATTATTATGAGATTAACCTCTGGCGGTGGATGTGTTAAGGACTGCTGTAGATGATCGGTGGACATGATTACCTGAGCAGATCCTGGTTTACCTTTTCGTGCGGTACGGCCAAAAGCCTGGAGTTCCACTCTTCTGTTCTCAGAAAGGAAGGACAGGATCACAAATAATCCTCCATTGTTGTTCACCTCTTTGGAAACTTTTATGTCTGTGCCACGCCCGGCAAGGTTTGTGGCAACAATTACAGCACCAGGAAGCAGTTCCTTATCTATTTGACATAAACTGTCTTTGTCACTGCGACAGTAGAGACAGATTTTATCATCTGGAATGTTGCTTTTCAGCTCTTCGTAGATCTCTTTGGCTGTGTTGATAGTTTCACAGATCACCAGGGCTGCTCTTCCATTTCTGTATGCATTTGGGGAAATTTCACCCATAACTACATGTTTTATTTCAGATTTCCACTCTTCAGTAGAAGTCTTCACTTTGCCTTTAACCTCAAATAACTTCTTCCTGTTGAATGTTGGCATTTTGCAGGCTGAAAGATTTGGATATAGGTCTTGTAAAAACAGAATGTCTGCTTTGCTTCCAAGTGTCCCTGTTGTTCCATATATTTTCCCATGGTACTTTTCAAAAAAGGCAACGTTAGAAACATAGTTTGTCACTGTTGAAAGTGTGCTCAGTTTGATTTGATGTTTCATCTCAACAAACTGCTGCAGACCATCACCCCATTTCTTATTCAGTTCTACAATACCAGTAGATCTGAAGTCCACAGGAAATATACTGTCATTTTCTACAACATATTCCCGTCCTGGCTTCAGTCTCATTGCCAGAAATGCATTCTGGACCCACACTGACACTTTCTTCTCTGTCAGATTTCTCAGGAATCCAGGGATGCAGGTTTTGTGTTTATTGTCTGTTCTGGTGTACTGAATCTTCTCTGATATTAATTCTGCAATGGGCTTGATGAGAATCTCTTCTGAATCATAGAGGGGACAACACAAGCCTTCTTCCAAAACAAGGAATTTAAGGTCTGGAATGTCCTGGTTGTTGTATGGGCTGGGCTTCCTAAGACAGAGCAATCCATTGTCATCTAAAGTGTAAACAGTAAAACCATAAGGCACATACTGTTCAATTGTATGGAAAAAAATTACCATGGCATCCTGACTCACAATTTTCACGTTTGTATATAGTTCTTTTCCACTTAGTCGACGACAGTCCTCTGTAAATCCTTTTGGCACAATGTTGGATTCTTCAGCAATATGTAAAATGTCCATTGGGTCTTCAATTTCACTTTCTTCTGTGTTAATTGAGTCAAATATGGCCTTGAAAAATGGAGCAAGGGGACCCTGTACAAATGCGTGGTCTCCTGTAGACAGGAAGCCATACTGCCTGACGTGGCCCCAGATCATGGCCAGAACAACGTTCAGGTGCTGCATAGAGACCATGGGGCTGGACAGGTAGGTCAACTGAACTCCCTGGTCCAGCAGCAATGAGTCCACTTCATCGATTATGATGCACTGGTAGCTGCGATCAGGCCTCACATCCTTCATCTCAAATATCTGGCGAAGGTGATCTGCAGCAAAGGCTTCAATAGTTCCATAGACCACATCCTTCAGGTAGCATTCTTTTCGATTTTTATCTTCAGTTTTATTTGTGTTTGTGTCGGCTGTTATGTTAAAGTACATATAGAAGTTGTTCCATTCTATTACATCTCTTTCACATAACACAGATGAGCTGGACACCACATCTACTTGTTCACCTCTAAGTGCACGCAGCACTGCAAACATGGCTATGACACAAGATTTTCCTTCTCCAGTGCCCATCTCCAACAGCTTTCCAGTGCCAGACAAGGCCAAGAGGCACCAGCTTATCATCTGAGTAGATCTGGGCCACCACTTCCTTTCAGCCTTGTGTAGATGTACAGCATTGCATAAGACTGCCAGGATCTCCTGAAGGTCTTCTGTGTCCACGCTGTGACTCAGATTCCTAGCTCGCTGTACCTGTCTATCTGTGATGTTTTCAATTTTACGGGTTTTAATCAGGTTTGATACATGGTTTACTACTACTTCTACTTTCCTCAATGTTGGTTCATCAATGTCTTTCATCTGCCTTATTTCATCAAAAATAGCATCCATGCTTCTTTCCTCAGCTCCAAGACTCTGTTCTAATTGTTGGATCATCTTCTCTGTTCCACATGAAACTAAAAGCTGAAGGAGAGATTGTTTGTTCTCATCTGTCCACTTGGAAGAAATCTGATATGTTGCCATCATATGTAATATCTTCTTGATGGCAATACAGCCTTCATCATGATGATGGTGGTCAGTTAATGCTCCAAGGAGGTTTAAGGCCTCTACTGGTGACCACAGTTCCCCAAGATGTGAAGCCATCTGGAAGAGTTCTTTTGTAGTTGTTGATGCTTGGAATTGCACTGCACAGGTAGATAGAATCTCCAAACATATTTTTTCTGCAGGGGATGGTCTGTTTTCCTTAGCTTCTGTTCCTGTGGAAACCATTCTCAGGAGATTCTCAAGAAATGTCAGCACAATGACCTCATTAAAAGGCAATGCCTTTCCAGTAATCTTTTGTGAGATGGTGACAATTAAGTTGCCAGCGATTGTGTCACTGTTTAGATTCATGTGGAGAACCTGAAATAGAGCCTTAATGAACTTGTATCTCAGTTCCATATTCTCACTGTCAATTTTACTTTGAAGGATCTTTGCAGCAAACACCAGGGCATCATTGCCCTTGAGCTTCAAAAGTTCTAGATTATGGGAAGCATTGAGACTTCTTTCTTCAATGACAAATCCACGACTAGGCTGAGGGTTCCCTGTTTTCATCACCTCTAAGCCATAATGAAAGTAATCAGTGACAAAGTCATCCATGGTTCCATACACAATGTCTGCTTTGTAGACATCCCTGTGTAATGCGTTAGGTTTATTCTGCTTTGTGTTAAGAGAAATCCCAAGATGCTTGTAGAAGTCAGACCACTCCTTAGTTTCCTCTTCAGCGTGAACGTCAGAGGACAGCACAACGTTGAGTGTTTCCCAGCAATACTTGTGTGGCTGCAAACATTGCTGTGACACATGGGTCCTCTTCCAAACCAACCAGATGTAGTGCTCCACTCTTTTCAGTCAGCACCAGCACACACCACTGCAGCATCTGCTTCACTGTGGGCCACCAGCCTTTCGTGTCAAAAACTGCCTTGCAGAGCTGAGACAGAGAGTTTTGCATGGCATCTGCATTCAGGTTTACACATTTCAAGGAATCTTTCATAAATGGCACATTTTTAGGGGCATTGTCTGAATATTGCAGGACACCAGTGGTAACGTTCTTTATCATATCAATCAAAGAATCATCCAAATTCCTGATCATTTTTAATTCTGCTAGAGCTGCGACTAGACTGCTCTCATCTTGCCTTCTGAGAGACTTTTGTAAATCCAGTTGGAATCTCTCCGGGCCAACAATGGCAAGAACCTGGATGAGAGAGTGCCCATAGTCATCTGTCCACTCTGATGAAATGTCATACATTTGTACCCACGTGAGGACTTCAGTTATTGGAGCATCATCTGCATATTTCTGTGACAGCACTTTGAGCAGAGTCAATGCTTCTGTTGGGGTCCATTGGTTTGTTTGCACAAGTTTGAGGAGCATTTCAGTGGATTCTGTGTGGGACTCATTGCCATTTAGATGTGTGAGTGTGGACAAGAGAAACTTCAAGCACTGGATTTCCGTTGTTAAAATTAATGCAGAGGCTCTCTCAACTGCACTCTGTAGTGATGATGTGAGGTTGCTGAGGAATTCTATCAGAAAGAGATGCTCAGTGGAAAGCTCATCCTTAGCCCATGTTTTGGCTATGAGGGCTCCATCAGTGTCAGAGCTGCCATAGTCAGTGAAAAAGTGCATGAGGTTCAGATATAGGGCTTGAGTCAGCAGGAAACTCTCTAAATCATTAGAAGCTGATTGGCTGATTGACCCAACCAAGGACTGCACATGATTGGAGATGCTTTGCAGGGAAATTCCCTCAGATATCTCCAGAGCCAGAGCACACAGCTCTGTGATGAACACTTGGGTGTGTTGTAGTGTGCTGAGGGACGGAGGAACACTGATCCATTCATCAAACAGAAGTGTGTCCAGGGCTGACAGGACGTTCAGCAGCTCATCAGCAGTCAGCTGAGCCAGAC
>NC_137603.1:62298962-62353962 GCF_963280865.1 Gymnoscopelus braueri
ACGCCCCGATTTTACGACATGAAGAAGGACCAGAATACGACCAAAGACATCAAAAGCCAATGAGAAAGAGTTTCCCCCGCCTGCCTCGCCACACACGCACACGCACACGCCCCCTCTTTCTCTCTCTCTCTCACACACACACACACACACACACACGCTCGCCCAGCTGTGTTTTTCATGTATTGTAATCCGTACCGTCCGTAGCGGTACAATCTTTGTCACGTAGGCTTGTAGCCTTCATGAATGACATATTATGATACCAATCACATCGCCATGAATGGAATACGTTTGTATATTTATTTATTTAACCCATACCGAGCAGTGCACAAGCAGTCATGTAGGATATTCCCCGTGAGACGGCAGTTTCGGTCCGTCCCGTTAATAAGAGATTGGAGCGTCGGGTTTATATCCTTAACCCAGCCAGGTTGTAGATTTCAAAACTCTCTATGACATAACTCCATAACATAGGACAAGCTACTGTAAGTTTGTACACCTCACTGTCCATGAAAAGATCGTCGGCAGTCCCGACCGCGGGACTCCCGAGTCCCGACGCAAAAGCGCTCGTATATTTTGAAAATAGCAGATCTACAAGCTCACAACGCGTCGCGATGCGACCCGTTTTTGAGCTTGCAGATCTGCTATTTTAAAATAGCCAATGCAACTGAATGACTGTTAAAGCAGTTTGTTTAAATGACTTTATAAAATGTTATATTTTCACAGGGATTAATTATTAGTGTGTAGATATACATTTATGAGTGGATTATGTGTCCAGATGCCTGTCAGACAGTCAGACAATGCTGCTCCGCAGGTCTAGAATGGAATAAACGGGCGCAGCCAACGTCAACAACTGGTCTCGACCAGACGTGAGATCTCAGCGTATGGTAGGATGAAGCCCACGTCAGGATATATTGATAAATGCCGAAAGGTGCGGTGATCTCGCCCTACGCCCATTATTTGGGCTGCACCGCGTTGATAAATGAGGGCCAGTGTGTCCTGATTTGCGTGATTTGGGGCAGAGGTTCTGCTCTGGCATCCAGGGAGTGTGTGTGCACAGTTAAGCCAACGGTGCCAGAGATGGGGGTAAAACATACTCTCTCGCCATGCCTTTCGGCCTGGCAGAGACAATAAGGAATAGGTTAAAATCACAGGCTGACTTCATATCATTAAGAAAAAAACTAAAATTGACCCTTGAGGGACCCCACATGTTAGTGGTTGAGGTGAGGACATGGTGCCATTCACATCCACCACTTGTTCTCTGGCCCCACTGACACACTGACTGTAAAGATGTACTTAAAAACAAAAGCCATAAGATATAGAAAGGCTTACAATTTCCAATTTAGGCATTTTCTTCTTCTTTTAAAATATATCTTTTAGGCTTTTTCAGCCTCTATTGATATATATACAGACTGACAGGAAATGGGGAGAGAGAAGGGGGGTTGACACGCAGCAAAGGTCGTCGGGATCGGGATTTGAACCCGCAATACGCTCTCAGGCTGGATTAGCAGCCTATAGGTGCCCAGATGGCTACGCCAGCCATCCGGGCCAGCAGACATTCTTTATCCAGAGCGACTTACAGTAAGCAAGGTATAAAAACACATACATCAAATGCATAGTGCAATCTGTACATTGAAACTATAGAAACTATAGGATGCCAGGTCAATAAATGAACCCAGCAAATAACATCTAAATTACAACTTCATTTTATAAAGCATGGCCTAATGATAATGTCTTACCTACAGCCATGAAAGAGTGGCACAGCATGTCAGTACTGTTTTACATCATATTCAATGCCATAGCCAGGCTTGGCAGTTAGTGGCAGTTACACATTAGCCCTTTATATATACTCAGTGGTGTAAAGTAACTAAGTACATTTACTCAAGTACTGTACTTAAGTACAATTTGTAGGTACTTTTACTTTACTGGAGTATTTCCAATTGTCTATACTTTTACTTCTACTCCACTACATCTTAGAGGCAAATATTGTACATTTACTCCACTACAATTATTTGAAAACTTTAGTTACTAGTTACTTTGCAGACATAAATATATTACATTATAAAACATATACAGTACATTAACCACTTTAGCCCTATTTAGGCTATTTGAAAATGGCCGATCTACAAGCTAACAACGCGTCGCATCGCGACGCGTTGTGAGCTCTGCTATTTTGAGATCTGCTATTTTCAAACATTTTAGTACTTTTATTTTTGGTACTTTAAGTACTCAAGTACATTTTGAATTCCTGACTTTTACTTGTAACAGAGTATTTTTACATTGCAGTATTGATACCTTTACTTAAGTACAAAATGTGAGTACTTTTTCCAACACTATATACTATCATAATGTTGTTATTGATTACGATCACAGTCTGTTTGTTATTGTATCAACTGGTTACACTAACTGCTACTGAGCTGCTTTATCTATTGACCCATAATGCTCTGTCCTACTGACTGTGCTGACCACTGTTTCTTAATCACTTTATGGTTGTTTTTAAGCTCATGTTCAGCCCTATTAGTCATATGTACTGTAGGTTAAAAACAGCTCAGCTCAGCAATAAGATATCTGTCTAAAAACGTGGGATATTTACACACAACCAATAAAATGGATCTCTGTCCTAAAATGGATCCCGAGCCAATATATGGGAATCACTGATCTAACAGACTCACAGTAGTGCAGTATATTGTTCAGCTGCTTTACACATTATTAATTCAGATTATGAATTACTTGATTAAGATCATTGTAACCACCCAGTGTCTTTCTAACCTTTAATATGATATTATGATATCCTAGGACAAGTGGTACAGTAGAAAAAAAGTCATAACTCCATCCTGAATCGACCGTAGCTAAAAACCTGAGCCTATGGCAAGGGACTTGCGCTAGATCACGTATTTTAATAGCCTTTGTGTTGTTGATTTTTGGTGAGATCTAACGTTCTAACATTGTGGAGGATTTCCTGTCCATAGCTATGTTAGATCTCACAAAAAAAAAAAAAAAAAAACTATTAAAGCTATTAACTCTTTGACTGCGGACGACGCGATAACGCGTCAAGTGCTACTTTGTCCAGTTGGCCGTCGACGCGCTCGACGCGCTGGACGCGCGTTCATTGTTTAATCTCTGATTGCGCTATGCTGCTTAATATTCAATGTTATTCTCGAGTTCCACTTACTTCACGGACATCTGCATCCGGTTTCATGACCTGGATTCCGTTTCCGGTTTTTGATTCTTTTCCCCAGTCATTTTCGTCCAAAATAGGTAAATAAACGGTCTTTCACACGGTATGACGGACAAACGGACAGTTTCTCTTCTATAATCTATGGTCTGGGTGACGATCAGTCATCGCCGTCGTATATCACAACGTAATTTTCGCCGATCAAAACAATGGGGGGGACGTCACATCCGTTTTCATGTTTTTCCTTGTCTAATCTATGAAGAAGGGTGAGAGAGACCCAACGACATGATCAAAGCTGTCATGTGCTGCGCTCTAGTGGCGGATTTGTGCTGGGTCTTTACATTATGTGTCCTTAAATTATTTTCATGAGAAAAATTCAAAATATAAAAATAAAAAAACACGAAAATTGCTGGCACTGGGGGAGTACTTTATGAAAATACTCTGGCAGTCAAAGAGTTAATGCGATCTAGGCTCAGGTTTTTAGCTGCGGTCGATTCAGGATGTAGTTATGCTTTTTTCACTTTTCCCACATAAGTAAAAACACAGATTACAAATGCAATACATTAGACATTAGATGTGTGATTTTCTACCATTAGATTTAACAGTAGGCCTATTGTCAAAGTACTCCTCAGGAGAGAAGAGTACATATTTTCTTTCCTCTACAGATGGATTATAAGTATTCATTGACTTACCATGTTGTGTTGCTGTTGCGTAGCAAGAAGAGACATGAGGAGGATGTTCTTTGCACCTTCTTTATAAACCCTGAAAACCACTCCCTCCTCTGACCAGGGGCGTCATTTGGGGTCTCAGGGGAAGGCAATTGCCAGCCCCTTGTGTTCACATTGAACCTCAAATTCAGTTCTTTTATGCATATTTTCCCCAACTCCAAGTACTCAAATAATGTTTTACTTAAAGGTAGGGTAAGTGATTTTCTTTGGTTAAAATAAGTGTTAAATAGCTCTATATTCTGATAGTACTCATTGCTATAGAGTGTTTGTTCAGTAACAGGAGTCTCCTTGTCTCTCCACCTCTTTATTACTGTAAACAGAAAATGCATCTTCATCTTCAGACGCTAATAAACAGCTGAGATTTGGTGAAATAAAAAAACGGGCTTCGCAGTTCCGTGGGCATGGTAATGGTCAATGGCTTTGTGCAAATTCAGATCAATTGCTCCAGCCACTGAGGAGAACCGGGCAGACAGTTTTGGCCTCACCACCACCACAGAGGTTTGTAGAATTATAGGAGAATGTCCATCTACATGTGACACATGTTATAGATATGTCCATCGTCATGTGACACATGTTATAGCTATGCATTTTCTTTTCCGCAACCCAACCATACAGTTATTATGAACCACTTTCATCCGTGCATCCCTATTTTGGGCATGTCATTATAGGCAAACATTTCTCATTTATTGTGAAAGTATTGTGAAAGTATTGTGAAAGTATTGTGAAAGTATTGTGAAAGTATTGTGAAAGCACATCATATGATCTCCTGTATGCAATTGTCAGGAATGCATACACCTTTGAGACTCTGATCACATCATGGTGAAGCTTGTACCTTCTTATCTCCCTGTTGTGAGAAGGGTGCCTGCTATCACCAGAGAAAGTATTCAAATGTGTAACTTAAGTAAAAGTATCAATACTGCGATGTAGAAGTACTATGTTACAAGTAAAAGTCTGGATTTCAAATTTTACTTGAGTAAAAGTACAAAAGTATTGGTATCAAAATGTACTTGAAGTACCAAAAGTAAAAGTATTAAAATATTTGAAAGTACCAGATCTACAAGCTCACAACGCGTCGCGATGCGACGTGTTGTGAGCTTGCAGATCAGCTATTTTCAAATAGCCTAGGTATAAAATAGGGCTAAAGTGGTTAATGTATGTTTTATAATGTAATCATTTATGTATGCAAAGTAACTAGTAACTAAAGTTTTCAAATAGAAGTAAAAGTATTGACAATTGGAAATGCTCCAGTAAAGTCAAAGTACCTCAAATTTGTAATTAAGTACATTACTTGAGTAAATGTACTTAGTTACTTTACACTACTGCCAGAGACGTACAGATGTGGTTAGAGGAGGTGGAGTAGAGACTCAGGTTTGAATTTGAGATGAAAGACTGGGACTCATTTTTCAGTGAACATCGAGTAGTTTTAGTCGACGAAATCAACACTGCGTCATAGGCAGACTTTGCACCCAGAGCCACCCACTGTCTGTGCAAAAAATTAAGTGGAAACCAAGACATCAGAGACACCTACTTCCAAAACTCCCATATCTGCCGGGCGAAGTACAACAATGTGCAAACACAGCAGCAAGAATGTGTGAGCTGCTGTGATAGGAGAAGGACAGCAAATGGAAAACAACCACCTTAAAGACTACTGATCATTGTGTGTATTCCTGCACTGTCTGCATCGAGTGACCCTGGTACATAGACATTGATTTTTTGGGATATTCTACTGTTTACACTGATGATAGGTTATTGGTTTACATATGATCATAGATTACTATTGCTATGCATTTGATGTATTACATGTCAAATAAATCATTCACCTCCTTAAGAGGAATAGGGGTGCCTTCTTAGTGGGGGACTTTGAGGGTGTGAGGGTGGTGGTGGAGGAGCTTAAAGTAGCCAAAGCACAGGCAAGGGAGAGCTATAGAGCTATACTGACAAACTGTATGCAAGAGAATAACACCAGACAAGTGTGGGGAGGTTACAAGAAGATCACTGGGCTCTGCTAACACAGCTGTGTCAGGAGCCGGGGAGCTGGCAAACGAGATGAACCGTTTTTTCAACCGTTATTATTTCAGACTGTTTTGATTTAATTGGTGATAGGTGTCGTGTTCCAGACCACTCACTATTATCTTTTAAATGTATCATGCCACAAGTTGGTAGTATTGATGAAATTACCCATGAACCCATGAACCAAATAAAGAAGTGAGTAATACATTTAAATGTAGAAATTGCAGATGTGTACCAAATTCATTGTGTTCATATAAAATGGAAACATAAAAGAACAGGTCGATAAGATAAATACACAGCAGGAACTTGATAACTGGTATAGTGGAATCTGTGAACCTTTGTAGGGGAGTTGGGGAATGGCTGAAGGCATGAGGGTCGGTCTAACTTTCAAATTAAAATTCATAGGCCAAATAAACCGTTTTGGAATGAAGAGTTAAATGGTCTGTGGAAGGCAATGCGTAGAGCAGAACATATTTACTTGAAATATAAAGGAGATAAGATTCAGAGAGTAAATTTTAAGTTAAGTCAAAATATGTTTGATAAAAGGTTACGTTATTTTAAGAGGCAGTGTAATAAAGGATATATTTTACATTTGGAAGAAACACACGCAGCCAATCCACAATGTTTCTGGGATCAAATAAACAAACTTGGTCCAAAAAGGCAGAAGAAAATACCATTGGAGGTGTATGGTGATGAAGGTCAACTGGCTACGGACATTCAAACGCTTTAGATGAATGGGAAAGGTGCTTTAGGGATTTGTTTTCAGGGAATCAAGAGGAGACTATTTTGATGCATCATTTGCTGATTATTTTGTTTATTAAATTCCAGCTAGAAAAGCATTCACCTCACCCCACTCTTAATCAAGGAAATGTTCTAAATGAGACTATTAATATTGAGGGGCTGAAAATAGCCATCGCTGCCTTGAAGGTGGGAAAAGCCTCAGGTTTTGACAAATTAACAAATGAAATACTTAAAAGTACCTGGTCCACAGAGGCACTCTATGTTTTATTCGATTTTTGTTTTGAAACGGGGACTATTCCTTCAGTTTAGTATAAATCTATTGTAAGTCCAATACAAACATTTGCCAAAAACGACCCTAGAATACGTTTAAACTATCGAGGCATTAGTCTTTTGAGCACAGTATATAAAGTGTATACTTCGATTCTTAATTCCAGGCTTATGAACTACCTAGAAGACAATAACCGTTTAGTAGAAGAACAGAATGGTTTTAGAAAGACAAGAGCCTGTATTTGATCATGTATTTTCCATTTCTACAGTAGTTAACAACAGAATAATGCAAAACAAGTAATCTTTTGCCTGTTATATCGACTTAATAAAGGCTTCTGACTTTGTCAATTGCAATCTAGCTTATCGTCTTCTGGAAGAGGGCATATATGAAAAGTATGGGCCATACTAGCTTTGTATAAAGCCCCCCAGGCATGTGTTAGAGTTAATGATTACAGCTCAGGGTGGTTCCCAACGCCATCTGGTGTCAAGCAAGGGGATTGTCTCTCCCCTACACTTTTTGCAATATGTATTAACAATCTGGCTAAGGAAATCAAACAACTTGGATTGGGTTTACACTATGATGGCAGTAATAAACTAGATAGCTTGATGTGTGCAGATGACACAATTGTGGTAGCGGAAAATGAAAATGATATACAGAAAATGTTGATGTGTCATTGGTGTAAAAAGTGGAAACTGACAGTTAATCATAGTAAGACTCAGATCATGCATTTTAGACAAGCTAGAATAAAGAGGTTTTATTTTAGGGGAACAAAAACTACAGGATGTTGAGAATTACAAATACTTAGGCCTTTTAGAAACATGTAACTTACTTTACAATCACCGGCTTACAAATTGCATGCTGTTAATAAATCACAATGACACACGGTATAAGCTCATAGGTTTGCATCCTGCATTAGGCCCCCATATGTTTGCAGAAATAAAGAATGAAACTGAATAGAATATGAGTATGTGTTATTGCAAAACGTTGGTGAGATATCCTTCAGTATCCGTGCCAGGGTCAGGGAATGTCTTGTCCCACTCACTCTGGCTCTGAAAAGGACAGTAAAAATCAAACGTGTAGTAGTGTGTACTTTATGTAAGCATCAAATAAGGTTGCGCTAATAACGTCAGATATTTCACGGTTCTAAAAGAGTTATGTTTACTTAGTGTAAAACACAAGTATTCTCGTAGCTGTCTATGCAATTTTTACCCTGAAGAAGGCAGAATGGCTGTCCGAAACATTGGTTTTAGCGTTCGCCTGTCTTGAATAAAAATTGCTTCGACAGACAGCTAAGAGTGTGCAGCGACTCTTTCATGTTCTACCTTTGGCCGGCACCTATAAGTGCCTCTTAGTATTGTTGTAGAGTTACTTTTCTAAGATGTGGACACTTAATGGATATTTCTGATGGTGGAGGCGAATGTGTAAATAATGCCACAACAAGGATATCCAGAACTTTGTTTACTAGGTTTACAGGTCAGCAGTACAGAACAACAGCAGTAGTACAGGTATGTTAGAACTCACAATAACTGTAATACATTCTTTGAGTTGTCAGTCCGTGGTTCCCGAGTAGCGGCGGAGGATGATTCATTCGAATGTCTTTACACTTTGAAAACCGGAACACAACTAAGTAGAAAGGCGGGCTGAACCGATACACAACAGAACCTGTACGCGAGAGCCAATACAAACACATTATACTCAGCAGCACACACAATAGGCTGGCAGCATCACAGATGCTGGGGATAGGCTGGCATTTGTTCCCGCGTTACACTACCCCCCTCTAGACTGCTGAGTCCCTTCAGCAACTTCAGGTTAAGCACACAATAACAGGTATGCAATACTGTTGAACTTCTCAAGAAATAACTGACCACTTAATTAAACAAAAATAAATCCATGACACACCTAGAACTGTCTGTGTCTCAAATCAGAGTTCAATCAGAGCTATCCTGGTAATGGGCAAGGCTTTCCTCCGGCCCAACCCCCTTGGTCACCTGGGAAGACTCCGAACCTCTCTATCTGGCCCAGCACCTGAGTCTCCGATGGGTGCAGGCCGGGCAGAGTCTCTGGTGGGCGCAGACTGGGCAGAGTCTATGGTGGGTGAACATTGAATATTGACAATTTGGGGAGAATTGAGCCACACTTCCCTGCCGGGTAATTTCGGTCATTACACACCGGCGATTATGCGAATATACACAAAATTCGGACTCGTTCCGAATAATTAAAAGACGCTTTTTCGCTCCATGGAAGCTTGCATTGACTTTATAAGGTTTTTAAAAAAAACGTATTATTCGCATGAAAAAATCGCCCCCGGTGTGTAAGGAACTTTAACACTACACCACATTACCTGCCAAGCCCGTAGATCTACGGGCTGGTAAATCTACCCGTTACCCGCCAATCCCGTAATCTACGGGCTAGGGTCTTTTTTGTGGTTTCTGTTAAATTAAGCCTTCCAGGAGATCGTGGGTTAACATAGATAAATTGAAAAAAACGTGATCCGGTCACGTGATCACACAAAGCACATTATTGCAAAACACTAAAGCCTTGAAAACGTCATTCAGGGGGTCCGCCACTCCGCGATCAAACCGAAAAGTTTGATCCGAGGCGGCACATTCTGACTCTAGCAGCAGTGAGAGCAGGCGGGGCAAGCAAGCGTGTGCACGTCACATGCTCGCGCTCGTGTGTGCACACGCCCGGGGGATGCACTTTTCCTGACCCCAAACCGAAAGTTAGTTTACACAAATCTGCCGGTGAGAAGTGAGGCAGCCAAGACAAGCGCGTCCCCGCACGTGCTCGCATGTGCACGCGCGCGACGACCTGTTTTACACACCACAGGCAGGACATGTGGTCCACGCGCACGTTACCCCTTGGATCAGCCGAGTGATGTGATCGCGTTGCCATCATTGTTGTTTTGAAACAAATAAAGAAAAACTTACCACGATCGTCGTGATCATCTTGCAACGCGCATGCAGCGAGCGTCACCGTCACCACGAGTCCGTGGATGGAGTTTTATTTCTTCATGATATGGATAGATCCGTGTGCCATGCGTATTGGAGAGGACTAAAGGTAGGCTAGCTCGCGTGTGTGTGTGTCTGTGTGTGTGTGTGTGTGTGTGTGTGTGTGTGTGTGTGTCTGCCTGATGCAGGGAGCCTGCGGCGGACACACGCACACACACACACACACACACACACACACACACACACACATACTGTACAGTGTATTGTCTGCCGTGTGGGGATGGCCGATCTACAAGCTCAAAACCTCTGGGTTTGTATATCGGCTATTTCCCCACTAGGCTTGAATTGCTATGTGATGTGTGGAATATTAGTCAATTTAGTTAGTTAGCCGGTGAATAGTACAAATAGTAATAGGACAAATAGTAAATATCACTTAGTTTTTTGGGTTTGTTTTCATAGACCTGGTTGCTTATTTCTCTCTCACAACCTGGCATTCTTTGGAATGTGCAGTCTCACTTGACTAGAGCAGAGGGGTCTCAACCTGTGGGCTGGGACTAGCCTGGTTCCAGACGAATCTGCCTTTGCAAAATTGCATCGCACTTTAGCCCTCGGCAGATTAGGTCTGGCCCCCCTCCATAGAGATTCCATTTCTCTCCCGCCGCAGTTGTGCGGAACCAACCAGGGCCCAGTATCCAAATGTGGGCGGGCTTATCACCTTATTTGGAGCAATGACGTACAAGGAAGCACTGCTCTGATTGATTCGTGAACAAGGAAGCACTGCTCTGATTGGTTTAGGTCTAACCAATAGAGTCCGTTTGGATCTTTTTGTAACCGCCCCTTGGAAAAAAATCTATCGTTGATAGGGACCAGACTAATATCCATGCAGTGTGTCGTGTGATATGTGAGCGGGTACAGTGCTTTAGGCAGCAAGGGGGCATTTTTCATTTTTCATTTTATTACAGATTGTTGAAGTACAGAATATAAGCTTTCATATGATGTATCATTCATTGAAATTGGAACACATTTGAAGAAGATGTGATCATTTGAATCTTGTCATCTTTAATAGTCTAAACTGAGATAATCCCTTGTAAAGAATTTCCACTTTCTAGCACCTCTCAGCTCCAGGTAATGGGCGTGAACAATGGGTAATTTATTCAACCTAGCCACTCCTCTAACCACTCCCCCATTTTCGGATTTTTACTGTGGAAAGCAACTAAGTACATTTACTCAAGTACTGTACTTAAGTAAAAAAAATTAGGTATTTTATACATAGGCTATTTGAAAATAGCCGCTCTACAAGCTCACAATGCGCATTGCAACGTGTTGTGAGCTTGTAGATCAGCTATTTTCAAACATTTGAGTACTTTTACTTTAGGTACTTTAAGTATATTTTGATGCCAATACTTTTGTACTTTTACTTTGCTTGAACGTAACATTTTGAGCACAGGCCTTTTACTTTCTATATTGTGGTGTTGCTACCACCAAGTGCTTCTTCCACCACTAAATTTGACCCACTGGTAGTCGACTATAGTCGAGGTTTACCTACTAATGATAAAGACACGCACAAGCTAGGTCCTGGATTAACTCCAACCTGGTGTTTGCACTCTCCATTTACAACCCGTACATCTACAGAAACGTTCAGATTTCAAATATAAAGTCCTTACCTCATGACAACGGATGTTACCATTCACTTCGGGTGGGTCTAAGTACCCGTATCTTCCATATTGTTCAATAAAAAGCATTTTAATCCGATCGGCGGCCATTTTCTCATAGAGTTATAACGTATCAGGAGTGCAATACCCCCCCCAACCGATACGGCCGCGTAGTTGAAAAAAAAAACGGAGATGGCCATCAATCGGATCAAAATGCTTTTTATTTAACAATACGGAAGATACGGGTACTTATGAGGGCCCGTACATAATTATAACACCCGTGGTCATGAGATAAGAACTTTATATTTGAAATCTGAACGTTTATGTAGATGTACGAGTTGTAAATGGAGAAATGCAAACACCAGGTGTACGTTCTGCCATGACGCTTGGCGACGAGCTAACAATGCTAAAGCTCCTAGCCTCGTTACTCCACTGTTGTTTTGGCCACATCTTCAGTGAAATACTTCCATACGAACGTCGAGCGGCCTGTTGTTTAGCTGGGGCTGACCTCACCTAGCTGCTGTGTTCGCTACAATCTTATATTGTTTATACAACTAGATTCTGTCCCGAAAAAGACTAACGCAATACTAGCCGCTTCCTAGCCCTGGTCCAGAGCGTTAGTGAGATTATTTTTATTTACTCCACTGCGCCCTCTACAGATCTGGACAATTTGAACTTACCATTAACCAAATCTGTAGAGGGCACTGTGGAGTAAATAAAAATAATTTCCGTCTTGCGGACATTTTCTGCCCAAAAAGTGTATTTTACAGAGTAGCTGGGGTGCTGAGAGGCTTCCCACCTCCGAGAATAGACTTTCAACAACACAAAACAGCCTTTGTTTCAGTGAGTAGCGAAATGGTTTTGTTTATTTTCACTACTCTTGAGTCTTCCAGGGCGTTAGAGGGAACTCACTAACGCTCTGGACCAGGGTCCACCGTGGTGAAGTTCGTTTCAGCCTCAGGTTGAATATTCACCCAGTGGATATTACTCCAGTAAAGTAAAATACCTCAAAATTGTACTTAAGTACAGTACTTGAGTAAATGTACTTAGTAACTTTACACCACCACAGAGAGGAGCGAAACTGATGGGCGGGGATTAGGCTTGTAACCGGAGTACAATGCCTAGCTATGACCAATTGAAACCTCTCGGGTTAGCAACTCTCTACCAAACTCTCCGCCCACAGGACTCACAAACAGGCACACAGACTAGCAGAATAGGAGCCTACTTTACTATACAAATTTAACCATTTAATGACGTTAAAACGGATATCTGTTGGGATTGAAAGCTTGCTCGACATTCGAACTGTGTTAATATGGAAAAAAAACGAAAATCAGGCAAAAAAAAAAAAAAGTTATTTTGCTTAGTTTCTACCGTTTCTCATCTCGCGAGTTGATGCCCGAAACACCAGGCCTGCTCACATATTGTCTGGCCATGCGAGGCTAGGCTGGGACCTCAACGCCTCAGACAGAGGGGAGGAACGACAGACAGACAGAGGGGAGGAAGAGAGGAAGAGAGGGAGAAGAATAAGAGAGGGCTTGGGCTTGTAGATCTGCTATTTTCACAATATTTATGTGGAACCAAGTCAAACAAAATGCGGGTCCCCAGTTCAAATATGATTATTTTGGGGGGTCACGCCCTGGCCTCCCTTATTTTTATTTATTTGTTTTCACAAATTGTCATAAATGGCATAAAAGAAAAAAAAAGCTGATCTACAAGCTCAGTAAAAGATTGTAGATCTGCTATTTGCTGCTATGAATACAGGTGTGGCTTGAGATTTTGACTTGCCCATTGGTGTGGCTTGGGCACAAAAGGTTTGAAAACCACTGCAGTATAGAATATAGGACTGGAAAATAAGTGTTCTCATGAAGCTCTCGATGACCAATGTATTGATGTTGCACTTTGAACTTTGAATTATTATTATTATTTATTATTTGATGTATATAACTTGAGTTGAATTTTTTTTTTTAATTGAGCTGAAATAGTCACTTCAGTCAGTCAATGTTTCACTTTGGAGTGAAACAGAGTGATAAATGTACAATCAAAAGCATTTTTTATTTTTTATTTTTATAAACAAGTATTGTTTACATGACTGATGTCAATGAAGGCGCAAAATAAATGTCAAACACTTTTGAAATCATTGTATGCCTCTAAATGTGTGTCATTCACTAAAATGCTCATATCTCAGCTTCTAAAGTAAAAGAGCTGTTTTTGGTGAAAACCAAGCTGTATTCAACTACCTCTAGCTAAAAAACAGACCATGCAATCAACTCGCTTTCTTTTCCAGAAGAATTGTGTTCAAATCCATCTGTTCATAGTCATTGCACAAAATATTCTGTGGGTCCTCAAAGATTCAGAGTCAGAATGGTCAAAAAGCCTGGCAGTGGGAGCAGTCTATTCGCCATAACCGACAGATTTTTAACATTCGGGTGCACTGATCACACTTTTGGAGGCTCTAAACCAATCATGTCTCTGCACTATTAGCCCGTTGCTGCCTGCCGCTGGTCCGATAGCCAGAAGTGGTGCCAGCTGGGACTAACCTGCCACCACTTTGTTTTGTTTGTCTCCGATCCCACTGTTTTGAATTCCCACTGAATTGATTCAATTTGGCATGAGGGTCTGATGTACAAACTGTTGGAGAGTGGCATTGGGGGGAAAACCTATGACATCATAAAATCAATGTACACTAACAACAAATGTGCAGTTAAAATAGGCGAAAAGCACACAGACTTTTTCCCCCAAAGCCGAGGAGTTAGACAGGGATGCAGCCTGAGTCCAACACTCTTCAACATATATATCAACGAATTAGCAAAAACGTTAGAACAGTCCACAGCTCCAGGCATCCCCTTGGCAAACACAGAAATCAAATGCTTACTTTTTGCAGATGACCAACCAAGGAAGGACTACAGCAGCAACTTGATCTCCTACACAAATTCTCCCAGACATGGGCCCTGACAGTGAACCTAACTAAAACTAAAATCATGATATTTCAAAAAAGATCCAGCCGCCAAAACCATCAATTTTTCCTAAATACAATCCCACTAGAACAAACAAAAAACTATACCTACCTTGGCCTAAACATCAGCAGCACAGGGAACTACAACCAAGCTGTAAAGGACCTGAGAGACAAGGCAAGAAGGGCATTCAATGCTATCAAAAGAAACATCAAAATAGACATCCCAATTAAAACCTGGCTTAAAATACTGGACTCTGTGATAGAACCAATTTCCCTCTATGGTTGTGAGATCTTAGCCTGGTAAACCCTCCCTCCGGAAATCTCAATTCCATTTCATTTCAGGAGTGAGTCTGGCCTGATCCGCCTGTCTGCAATATTGGCTGTGCTGGAGTTGGGCGGGAGTAATACCGTTGACTGACAACCCCTTCAGCCAATGATAATTTTTCCCCTTCAGCCAATCAGCAGTTCACCAGTCTTAATGTGACGCGACGGGACTTTTGAGACAGCCATACCCAAAATGGGTTGCCTTTTTCGGGTACAATGGTGTCACTGCCCGCCCCTACCGGTTCTCTAATTTTTTTTTTTTAAATAGGCTTTGTCATGATTAATTGACCACATATATGAAGTTAAACAACTAAATTCTATCCAAACGATATCTTATAAGTAAATTCCGTGCCTCAAAATAGAAGTTAGAGAGCTTTTTGAAGTAAAAAAATAGCGGAGAATTGGCCGCACAAGAAAAAGATGGCTGCCGTTCGTGTTTTGGGCTCACTCGAACTCGCCACCTGATTGGCCAACGTAAGCTGTCAATCACAGAACAATGAGCGACGACGCTGATAGGCGCGGCCGTTTGGCATACACAGCCAATATTGCAGAGAGGCGGTTCATGCCAGACTCACTCCAGGAATCAAATAGAAATGAGATTTCCGGAGGGAGGGTTTACCAGGCTAGTGAGATCTGGGGACCATTAGCAAACCATGACCTTGAAAAATGGGATAAACACCAAACCGAGACCCTACACACAGAATTCTGCAAATCCATTCTCCGTACCCAGCGAAAAACACCAAATAATGCATGCAGGGCAGAATTAGGACGATACCCACTAATTATCAAAATAAAAAAGAGAGCACTTAAGTTCTACAACCACCTAAAAGAAAGCGACCTAGATGCACTCCATAACAAGGCACTCACACACAGCGAAACCCTAGAGAGATGCCCCCTCAGCCAGCTGGCCCTGGAACTCCGGGCACAAACACAAACAGAGCCACGAGATAGAAAACCCATTGGACTAAACCAAATTATAAAACAGCAAAAGGAAAACTACCTGACACACTGGAAAGAAGCAACACAAAAGCAGAGTAAACTAGAATGCTATCTGGCCCTAAACAGAGAATACGCAGTGGCAGAATACCTGAGCACCGTGACTGACCCAAAACAAAGAAAAATCTTAACTAGGTACAGACTCAGTGAGCACAGTCTTGCGATCGAGAAAGGTCGTCACAGGCAGACCTGTATCCCGAGAGAAGACAGACTATGCACCCACTGCACACAAAATGAAGTGGAAACCGAGCTACACTTCCTAACCGTCTGTCCATTGTACCAAGACATCAGAGACACATACTTCCCACAGATTACAACCACACACGGAGATTTTGAAAACATGACCAATGACAAAAAACTCCCATATCTGCTGGGCGAAGTACAACAATGTGCAAACACAGCAGCAAGATTCGTGAGTTGCTGTGATAGGAAAAGGATATCAAACGGAACACAACCACCCTAAAGACTAATCATTGTGTATATTCCGGCACTATACCTGCACCCAGTGATCTTGGTACATAGAAATTGATCTATTGAAGATTCTGACTTTCAAATGTACATATTTTTTGTTTTGATTGTATTGCTGTATTGTTGTATTATGCTTTCTGCTTTGGCAATGTAAACGTATGTTTTCTCATGCCAATAAAGCCCTTTGAATTGAATTGAATTGAATTGTTTGCCACTGTACATCAACCTGCCAACACCTGGATCGCTGCATATAGCCTGCTGCTACTAGCCCGCCGCTAGCCTGACAGCTAGCGGCCGGTGCTAGCGGTAGTCAGTTTGACAGCTGTCATCCAGCGAGGGCCTCCACAGGATCACCAAATCATCGAACCCTGTGTGACTTGACTTCGAGACTACTCAAAAGAGGTGTCCGAGCTGAGGTCGAGTGTACCGGTCCATCAGATTGGAGACGATGAGGTCCTCCTAGATTCACTGTGTCTGGATGACGTCTCCCTTGCTCCTGTGACGACTTCGACTAACTCCGATGTCTCCGTTGGCCCCGCTGCCATCACATCAACTGCCCGAGATCTGTAAAGAACTGTCCCCTGGCTTGATGCCTCCGCTTACTGGGCCCGCAGGTTTCCACCCCCGGCCAATTCGACTCCGGACCCCTGGACAACTGTGTCACGGAGAAATTGTTCACATTGGGATGAACGATTCAGCCCCAGTAGTGGAATGACATCTTTTATCTCTGGTCCCGTTCCAACGGTCACTGGCAGCGAGCGTTTAGCCGGATCGCCAGCCTGAATACCTGGCTCACTAGGCTGTGTCGACTCAAAATTTTTAATTTCATAGACATTTTTAACTTTGGGGCCGCTCCTCCTTTTTTAACTACGATGGTCTCCATCCAAATAAACAAGGAAGCCTAACATTAGCCGCTAACCTAGCTCTTAGCGTACATCACTACACAGCCCTGACGCAACATACTAAAGCCTATACAACTTGTGCTATAACCATGACCCCCTTCTGTGATCAACGTGGAAGTGCCTCTGCCTACAACAATTGCAGGCTATTTTTGGAGCCAGTATAGTTTTTGACCGCGACAGAGGCGCGCCGTCTCAAGCGAACTTGAGCCAAGTTCACTTGGGCCGACTCAGCGCCGTCCGAGTTATGTACTACCGATAGGGACAGAATCGTAAATCATGTTTTGGTGAGAGCGTTTGCCGCAACTGCCACTCAAAGTGGCTACTGGACAATCACAGCGCGTCCTTGTACAAGTGGTATAGGTTTAAATGTAAGTACAATTGTGTGTACAAGTCTGACAAA
The DNA here is from genome assembly GCF_963280865.1 of Gymnoscopelus braueri. Lineage (NCBI taxonomy): Eukaryota > Metazoa > Chordata > Actinopteri > Myctophiformes > Myctophidae > Gymnoscopelus > Gymnoscopelus braueri. The sequence continues at coordinate 62,316,525 of NC_137603.1, forward strand.
GAAAATGCTGAATACCGTTTAAAAGTATTTTTTGCTTGTTCTTACCATACAGCCTACCATAACCTGTGCATGGACTGGGTCTGGAAGATTTGGCACGTGTGTACGTAATTTTTTCTTTAATTAATATTATATATTTTTATGGTGACCAGCAATTCAAGATTTCTGTTGATCCAACACTTGATCAGGAAGTTGTCAATGACCACCCCCCCCCCCCCCCCATTGTGGCCCTGAGCTACGCTTTCTCCTTGTTTTATGTCTGCAACATAGAATACCCAAAGGAGATGTCTCTTACCCTGGAATTCATGCAACGGTAAGCAACTCAATGTTTTGACATGTATAAGCTGAGGTATTCAAATTCTGAGACTGAGAGCTTCCCACCAGACAAAGCATGTAAAAAGGCATTCATCTTCCCTTACATTACTAGCATAGTTTTGCTTTATTCCAGGATGCTTATGGGATCATGATTAGTATATAATGTATAATATGTTTTGATCCCATTGCAAAGATAGCCTAATATTGCTCTTCGACAGGGGTCTTCAATGTTTTTCAGTCCAAGGACCCCTTAGCTGAAAGAGAGATGAAGCAGGGACCCACATAATGCCTAAAATTGTATTGCATATTAAACTTTTTCATAGATTTCATAGACCTGTTTGACAGCACTATCACCAGTGTTGTGTAAAGTGTGTTTTTCTATTCATATGTTGGTTTCATATAATGTGTCTTATCAAACATATAACCACTTAAAACCTCAGTACTTGTGACCTTTGGCTCTGCAGCTATCCTGTTTTTTTCCCTCTATGCCAAAACTCTTTGCTGAAAATAGCCGATCTACAAGCTCCCAATGCATCGCAACATGCTGTGAGCTTTTAGATCTGCTATTTGTGTCTAATGATCCCCCGGAATAGGGATGCTAGTGGTCAAGTACAAAATCCCCCCCCCCCCTATAACACAGATGTGTCAGCTTCCTGTTGAAGGCCCATGCTCTTTGATATAACTTCAGACTATATAACAGAAAAGGTCTGTCCTAAGGCATTTGGCATCTATTAGGCTCTGACACTGGGTGATTGGGAAAAAAATTACAATTCTCCAAACAACTATATCTCTGAGCTATCTCTTTAACCAATCCATGTCAGGATTCATGCCCCAATGTTAATACTTGCTGTCATGCACGTGCACACATCCAGACCATGAATGCAGCATTTATGATGGTGAAAATAAATGGTGAAAAAAACGCAAATGCCCTACTCGAAGGCAGCATTCAAGGCTAAGAGATTTGCCCCTTTCTTACTCTCTAAACGCTGGATCTCCAGTAAAGCTTGAGTATACCTATTTGAGCGCTGTGTCACGCACAGAATTATAGCCGATCTACAAGCTCACAACGCGTCCCAGCGCGACGCATTGTGAGCTTGTAGATCGGCTATTCTCGGTACGCGATACAGCGCGCAACGAAGTATGTCCAATCGGAACCTATAACCCTGCCGGGTGCACGCACTCACATGTCCATTGTCTATTCAACTAGAGCAGACACACACTGAGAAGCGCAGACAATCAGTGATCCGTCTTAATTTGAGACAGATACAGTAGGTGGGACGAAAAATATTTATACTGTTCATTTCCTCTCTTTCTCACTCTTTATCTAATATAGCCTTAGATAAAAACTCTTGTAGAGGTATTTTATAGATTTTAACATGTTTTATCTCTACGAGAGTCTTATCTACCTACCACCCCCCCAGATTGCTGTAGAATGTCAGCTCCAAAGACTTCTCCAAACATGTACAAATGCTAAATATAAGGTGCTTAGCCGCTTGCCCCAAATGTTAACTTAGCCCCTTTTATGCCAGGTGAGTACAGGTGATGGCCCAGATACCCACACCTGGCACTCCTGACACCCCATGAAGATGAAGGCATACATTTGCATCACTATAGGCGACGTCGCTCTGCTGAATGGATACGGTAGTGATTGGCTGCCTGCCCGCGTGAATGGACGAGGAGGTCCGACGGCCACTATTCTCTTTGGATTTTTTTCACTGCCTGTCTTTTACTTTATTTTCTAGGGGAGGCTAGATTTTAGTTGGCCTGCCTCTACAGTGGGTACGGACACCGAGTTAATATTTGGGGCAAGCGGGTAAGCACCTTATATTTAGCATTTGTATATGTTTGGAGAAGTACGGGCTTTGGAGCTGACATTCCAGGGCAATCAGGGGGTGGGGGCGTGGTAGATAAGACTCCCGTAAAGGATTTCAAAATCGATAAAATACATCTACGAGAGTCTTTATCTAAGGCTACTTAAATACTTAATAATTGAAACTGCTCATTTTACTTTGTTAACCAGTAATTTAAGGCCATACTGAATTGTTAGGGCAGGCTGGGTGGTTGTTGTGGCTGTTCTGGCAAAGATAGTTTTTTTGTCAATGTTATCAGGGCAAGAAGGTTGTGTCCCACTGTTGTAGAGTATGCTGAATTGCTCATATAGATCATCAGTGACAGTAACTTTTGTGTGAATATTGTTCATGTTTGTGGAGTTATTTTTTTAGTATAACCCTCGATTCATAGTGTTAATTTAAAATGAGATATTCCTCTAAATCTGGGTAGAAATGTAAAAATAAAATACATCATCCGGCCGGCGCCAGCAATAGGTGCCCTTTTGAAATTCCAGCCCCTGCCTCTCCAAATCCCTCTGCACGTCTCTGCTTGCTGTGTAACGTGTACATTTGCACTGAGTGTCACAGTTGCTCCACTCAACGTTTGACGCCTGTGCTCATGTTGCAGATGAGCTTAGTGGTTGTGTCACACTTAAGATTGACTGAAATCTGACAAGTAGACTGCGGTATTGAAAGTAGCAAATTTAGGTGCGGCGTAATGCAGCGGTTGTATGTGTGAAATCAAAATTGAGCAACTATGTTGTCTATTGTGTGACTAAAATGTATATGTGTAAAATCGTAATCAATGCATATAAATTAACCCTCTTTTTAACTTGGCTGCCTGTAAAGCTGCTGCAATGAAATCTGGACCTCCATCTTGGTGCACTGGATCACAACTCGCCTATGGTGATAATTATGTGGATTGGTCTGCATTAAGAGAATACAAACAAACATGATCTACCTACACTACAGTATGTGGCCAATAACCAAAACCGTTGTGTATTTAGTAACTCTTCCTGTCAAATGTTCACCTGTGCATTTGACTAACTATAAAACCTCTACACTTTATATGTTAAACAACATACAACTCCACGATTAATGTAGCAAATACCATGTACATGGTACGTATACAATATCAAATATAGAGGTTACAGTAGGCTGCTGTAGGCTGTCACAGTGGCGATTATGACAGGAAAAGTCACTAAATCCACAATATAGCCTAGTTTGTCAGCACAAAATAATAGTTTTGTTTATTCATACTGTAAAAGTGCATAATGATTGTATTCTCAAATGCAAACCTATTACCACCACTGGGGAGTGGTGATCCAGAACGGGTTCAGAGGAACCAGACAGAGGTCCAACTGTCATTGAAACAGTCTTCCCGGACAGGACTCTTTACGACAGACTCACTGTCCATTTTTGACGGCTCATGTAAATTATATACATTTTTGTCACAAAATAGACCATGCAGTTGCTCATTGTTCATTAATTTTAGACATAACTTCCAGATTAAAACGTTGTTATCGATAGTTTTTCAGCACCGTGACTACGCCAGACGGCTATTTCCACCGGTGTGAATGTGTGTGTGAATGTAATGCATAATCTATGTAAAGCGCTTTGGATAAAAGTGCTATATAAATGCACCATTTACCATTTATATCTACATTACAAAACAAAACCTGTCATGGGACACCATCCCGGCTTTTTTGTGCCATTTAATTTGGCACTACAGATGTGGTATATTGAGTCTGGCCTTGGAGAGGATGGTGGCTAGGAAAATGAGTGAGTCAGTCAGGCAAAAATGAGGTTACAATAAAAATAGGGTTTATTAAAGAAAAGTTTACATGGTCCGTTTAATGGGCTATTTCTCTCTCTAGTACATCGTAGGAAGGTTCTCGGGGTAAGGGGCTGGGGCTATTGTCATGTGTGAGGTACTTACTGTATTGGTTGTCCATGTATGTGTATGTATGTGCTCTCACTGTCCACATGTGTGGGGGGTAAGATGTCCGTGCGTGATGAAGATGCGCATACGTGTGTGTGAGTGAGTGTGTGTGTATTAGACAAATGTGCATGGATGGAGATAGCAGTATTTGTCCCTATAAGGCATTGGAGTGAGCCTGTGCGTGCGTACATGTGTCGTGCATGTATGTACTCTTAATGTAAACCATGTGGTGCCAGGTGTCATTTGTCTGTTTTATGGGTGAATGTGTGTGTGTGTCCTAACTTATATAAGATACTATGTGTGTATGTGGGTGCGTGATACGTGTGTGTGTGTGTGTGTGTGTGTGTGTGTGTGTGTGTGTGTGTGTGTGTGTGTGTGTGTGTGTGTGTGTGTGTGTGTGTGTGTGTGTATGTTTAGGGAATCATCAATCTGTCGAGGAATGTGTATGTGTGTGTGTGTGTGACTGTGTGTGTATGTGTGCGTGTATGTGTATGTGTTGAGAGGTATGGTATTGTGTGTGCGTGTGTGTGTGTGTGTGTGTGTGTGTGTGTGTGTGTGTGTCAGAGATGGGGACTCGAGTTAGGGACTCGGACTCGAGTCGCACTCGAGTGGCCAAAAGCGAGACTCTCGACTCGACTCTGACTCGCCCCTCAAAGACTTGAGACTTGACTCGACTCGAGCCTCAAAGACTTGAGACTTGACTCGACTCGAGCCTCAAAGACTCGTGGACAATCTTTATTTTATGTTTATTTTTTGGACAAATAAATGAATGAAATGCCCAAAAAAAATTATCGCTTAATGTGCAGGAGTCACGCAACAAAAACAGCAGATCTTTGTTGCACTGAGACGTGTTGTAAGCTTGTACCGGCTATTTTCGGTAATCATTCAGGCTTTATTGGGGTACTTCACTTTCTAGGGTCATTTTGACGTCTAGTCTGGCTTTTGTGTTAACCTCCATCAGTTTATAAGTTGCTTGATTCAATATTTAGTTTAGGGATGGGTCAGAATAATCGAATACTCGAATAATCGTTTTTGGGATAACATTTGAATATTAAAATATTATTATTATTTATTATTTATTATTGTATTGAATATTATTTCATTTCATTTGCAAAGAAAATCTGTTGCAAAGGCTATATTGTCATCCAAACCCTGCCCATAGTAACTACATTATAGAGGATACCTAGTATGGGTGTAATATTTATTAATGCTCTATTTTGAGTTTACAGGAAGTTGTGCGTGGTTGAATATTTGAATAATTATTATCAATATAATTATTTTGGTCACTTTTACACATCCCTAATTTAGATATTTTATATTAATTTCATCAGAAATGTAACTTTAAACTCCATTTTATCTATGGTAGCCTCCTTGAAAACACTGCCTTTGTTCTGGTGATGTACAAAGCCAAGTCAGCAGTCAGCACCCTCAGCTTACCGAAAAAAAATCTTCCAGTGAGCTTGCAGATTGGCCATTTTGGATTAATCTTTGACAAATTAAAAAGAAAATGTATATTCTCGTCACAATATCGATATCACATTATCTGGTAAAAAATACAATACTTGATTTGGTCCACATTGCCCGGCCCTAGGCCTGTTACAATTATTACATAATAACTTCGCAATTATTTGAGATGATTACAATTATTTTTGCATAATCGTTATAATCATTTCCATGTTGAAAAATGTTCATATATTTTCAAACTTTTTCGAAAATAGTGGAAATAGATCTACAAGCTCAAAACGTTTTGAGCTTGTACATCGGCTATTTCCACTATTCTTTTTTTTATTTTTATTAAATGATGCAAGTTATTTGTCATATCAGCCCTGTGCACCTTTTGTTTATGAACCCTAAAGGCAAAACAGAAACTAGAAAAAGTGCTCCTCGGAGCACAGGTCTCCGCCAGGTCAGGTAGGTTATTGTGGCCTCCTGGTGGCGCTATAATAGGCCAATGTGAAAAGGGTGGCATTTCTTCCTCGGCCTAGTGGGAATGTGCGTGCATTCATGATTTGAGGCATTTTGTTGCAAAAATTTGTTTTGCTAAAGTAGACCTGCTGGTGGCACTATAACAGGGCAATGTGAAAAGGGTGGCATTTCTTCCACGGCCTTAGTGGGAATGTGCGTGCAAATTTTCACGGAAATCGCAAGCTGCTTTCATGATTTGAGACATTTTGTTCAAAACTGACCAATCCTGCAAATTTTGGAAGCCAACCTTAGCCAATCAGGATGGAATATGAAATATCGGACAGATGCGTCTTGATCACATGACTATAGAGATACTGTGTACCGATTTGCGTGATGTTTGGATACAATCTGAAGGATTAATATCCAAAAATGTTATTGACATAAGTCGGCCTCCTGGTGGCGCTGTAAAAAGCAGATGTGAAAAATGCAGTGCAGATGTTTTTCCTTGGCCTCTAGGGAGTATGCGTGCAAAGTTTCACGCAGATCGGTGCAGTTATAGTTAAAAATGCAAATTGGCCTGTTATAGCGCCACCATGAGGCTGATTTGAAAAGTTTTAAGTGGCTTTTCTTCCTCGGACTAGTGGGAATGTGCGTGTGCAATTTTATGGAAATGGCAAGCTGCGTTCATGATTTGAGGCAGTTTGTTCAAAACTAACCAATCCTGCAAACTTTGGAAGCTAACCTTAGCCAATGAGGATGGAATATGGGAAATTGAACAGATCCGGGTTGATCACATGACTATAGAGATACTGTGTACCGATTTGCATGACGTTTAATTAAAAGCTGTAGGAGTAATGGGAAAAAATGTGTTTTGCACACATCGGCCTCCAGGTGGCGCTATAACAGGCCCATGTGAAAAATGTGGGGCAGAGGTTCTGAATTGGCATCCAGGGAGTGTGTGTGCACAGTTTTGCAGCGACCGGCCAACGGTGCCAGAGATTAGCTGCTAACACACAGACAGGACGGACGGACACACGGACGGACACACACACACACACACACGGAGGGACGGACAGGGGGCAAAACATACACTTTCGGCGTCAATGATTAGTTTTTTTAAACGATTGAAACAATTAAATCATTAATCACAATTATTTGAGTGACCGTCGAGTAAAATGTCATGTGGCCCTAAATGACCAGACCAATAAGCAAGGCAAAAGCCCTAACCGGCCATACATGACCAGACCAATAAGGAAGGCCCTAAATGACCAGACCAATAGCACCAGTGAAGCTGATAGAACGTACACAATGACTCACATTCTCTGGATGCTATGCATTCAGGCCACGATGACATGCTGTCTTTACATGACTCACGACAGCATGGCCACTGACGTCCTGCTGTCAATGTCATGAAATATCTGATTGTTAGATCAAGTTACATAGCTGAACTTGTTATATTTACGTTTTGCAGGTTGAATATGAACACTCATCGGGAACAAGCAGCACATTGACATACGTTTTGCCAACATATTACACTGTTGCAAGAATAGTAGAATGTGTCATTCAGGGTTGTAAAACAATTAAAAAGGTGGTATAAGTGATATTCTTTGGTTAAAACAAAAGATGGTAATCATTGATTGAGTGTTTGTTCAGGTGTTTCCCTGTCTCTCCAGCTCTTTAGTAAACGGAGAAAATACATGTTCAGGTGGGTTACCAATTTCATCCGATGAGGAAAGAGCACCCAAAGAAAATGTATAAAGAAAAATGTAAATTCGTTATATATATAGAGCCCTTTTTTTTAAAAGTGTTCCAATTTCACTTGTTAGCTTTCTCATATTTTGTTTATTAACTTCCAATTTCACTTGTGTTTTCTCTCCTGATTGGATTAAGTTGTTATTCCGGCCTGAAAATGTATTTTCTGTTCACTAAGTAACAGGAGAGAAAGGGAAACCCCTGTTAGGGCGCGCCCCCACCAAGAGTTGGCTGGCCGCTGATAAACGCAGGTTGTGCGCGGCCACAGTTTTTTGCAGCCAGCGGATTCTAAAAAACGGGAGTGTCGCGCCTGTCACTCACTTTCAGGAGCCTCCCCGTAGCCCGCAACGCCTTCTTCCTTGACGTTGCCAGGCAACCACTGATGCACATCAGCATCTGTCACTTGCTTTCAAGCCCCTCCCTCCCCGTTGCGTTGCCCGTAGACTAGCTTTGTATGTAGCCCGGCCCGGTTACGTTGCGACTTTATCGAGTTTATTCAACTTTATTATAGGATGGACAGGCGGAGGGCACTTGCCCTTGCATTATTGGAAGGGGATGGGATGCAACAGCAACAACCAGTTGGTCCACTGAGAGCACCATGTTGCTTCCTGAGTCTTTCGACTCACCCGATTGGACAGAGGGAGAAAATCAGCGCCTGCCTCCAGCAGTTTTATGCTTAGTCGCGGAGAGCAGATAAACGCAAGGTCTGCGCGAGAGGCGGAAAAATCTGCTCTTGCGTGAATCAACGCATTTGCATTGACAATGCATTGGCAGATTCTGCAAACAGCAGCCAGCCAACTCTTGGTGGGGGCGCGCCCTTACAGAACACTATAACAATGATTACTACGGGAATAATAACATAACATGTAAAAATATAATGGGATATTTTTATACAACTAGATTCTGACAAGTCCCGGAAAAGACGCGCTGTGATTGGCCAGTAGTCAGGAGGCTTGCCTTCTCCAAAATGGCAGCCGCGATACAGGTCACTCCAATGAACTGCAGAGGCCAATGAGTTATCTAGGTTTCTATATCTATGACTGGGACAATCAAACAAAACTATGGGACACTGAACTGGAACAGGAAACAGGTATGCCACCTTCTGGAAACTTACAAATGTACAATTTAGGCATTTTAGCAGACTCTTAATCTAGAGCGATTTACAGTAAGCAAGGTAAACAGTCTCAGAAGATAAAAAAAGGAGTTGTCCCGCACACTCTCTCTCTACAAAACACTCAGCTACCTAATGAAGGTCAGTTGACCGAAACGTTCATCATCAACAGAAGACAGTGTGTGCGAGACAACTTCTATCTTATCTACATTGGCTGTGCTCTCCTACACATCTGTCCTTGTAAATAGTAGGTGTGCAAACACACTTTATCTACCAAGACAATTCATAAGCGACTTACAGGAACAATGAGCCCTTTCCATTTGAATATGGAATATGGAACTTCAATGTTCCTGAAGTTTTTCATTCCAGACTCCAGAAGTTCTTCGAGTTCCTAAGAGAGCGAAAGGAAAACGAGTACAATGTAAATGACAGTTATGAGAGCAGGCACTGTGTCGTCTACATCGACAAAATTAAATACCATGATATGTTTGACCCAACACTCTCTATCGATACTGTGACGATATTGTGACAGCCAATCTACAAGCTCACAACGCCCTGTGATGCGAAGCGCTGTGCATCAGCTATTCTTGGAAATATCAGACAATTTTTACACAAGTATAAAATAAGGCTTAAGTGGTTAAAAACAGGACAAGACAACACTCATGCCATATACATTATCCATATGATAAAGAGACTATCTGATTTGGCCTGGAATTTAGGATAATATCGATATTGCCCAGCCCAACTCACTCACATAAATCACAATCCTACGGTTGCCAATTGTACCTTGAAATACGGAATAGACCCTTATTTGGAAACTAAAAACGCATGTCCCTTGTTGAACACACTTTGTTCCCTTTTGGGGGTAATAAACCAATGAGGTGAGACCAAGAGCTCAATCAGCTCATAGATTAAAATACAGGCTGTTAACCACTTAAACCCTCTAGACTTAGTCAACTGGACCTGAGTTGTCTCTGTTACTTCTTTGACTGCATTGTAGACTACAGTATACAATAAATGTCTATGCATAAAATAGCCGATCTACAAGCTCACGTGTCGCAACGAGTTGTGAGCTTGTAGATCTGCTATTTTTGGCTAATGCCCTTATTATCATTATTATATTTTCATTCCATATGGCAAATATCTGAGTCATCACCAGCCTCATGGTCACTGCATAGATTGATCTATAATGACTGATTAAATACCTGGTAGTTGTCAGTAAAATATCTGGTACATACCAGGTAACTAGTTGGTAATTACCAGGTAAATACCTGGTAATTACCCGGTTAATACCTGGTCATTCTTGAGAAAATACCTGGTAATTACCTGGTAAATATCAAATTTATTGTCACCCTAACACTGGGTCACATTTAGATGCATTGACTGGGTAATAGTAGAGGTTATAATATACAATCTATAATGAATGGATACCAGGTAATTATCAGGCCACACAACGAAAATAGCTACCTACAAGCTCACAACCCGACTTGCTGCAATATTCTTATGGCCCACCAGTGGCTTACTGGTTGACCTGGGGGTCCTTGAAATGAAAAAGGCTGAAACACACTGGTGTAGTGGTCTACTGATCAACTGATGTTGAGGTTCCAGGCTTATCGTAGTTTAATGTTCAGAAGCATACACAAACTAGATTAAATCAGTCACAGAGACTAAATCAATCAATCCTTAAACCTTTATTTAAACCTTGGAAACACAATTTGCGATGCTGCCAACATAGGCCTACAACAAACACTAAATAAAGTACATTTGTGCAACTATTACCATCAAATACAATAAGATTAAAAAAGAAAAAAATACTTTTGCAATTTCCGGAATGGCATCAACTAATTTATTGTAAAAATGTATAGTTCATTCCACATAATGTACACAGCATGTACACAGTACATTCAATGTACAAAGCCTACACAGTAGTGTACACAGGATGTACACAGTACATCCGTGTATAATTTAGACATGTAAACCACATGGACACATAAGGGTAACTCTCTGAGTTAAATTAGCACTGAGGATTTTACTGTGTATGTGACACACAACAACACACGCTTAGAGTACAACAACTCTTTGATAGAGGTTTGGGTTCTGTACAGTTATTGCCCTGTCAGGATTTAAACCATTAAAGCCGGGAAAGCATCTGTGTCATTTTAGATTTTAGCTATATATATATATCAACCCGATCTCACACGACTTAGTATACATTGCACGGAGGTGTCATTCCGTGCATAGACAACTGGAAAACCCGAAAATCGTGCATAGCCGCCCCCGTATCTCCCCCATTGACTCTAACCATTTCAGGAGGCGCACAGTCTCAAGGGAACACCACGTAAGGGACCACCGAGCGTGCTTAAGCGAGCGAGTTGCCGTCCCGAACGTTGCGACGTTCCCTTGAGCCTAATCAGCGCCGTTTGAGTTAAGTACCGATGCACAGAATCGTAAATGTTGTTGTGGGGACTGCTCTGCTTCCGGGTTTTTCCGGGTTGCAACTGGTTACGCCCACCGTGGGACTCGCCGTACATATGCACGGATTTTCGGGTTTTCTAGGTGACTATGCACGGAATGACGTGCACTGGATCCGTGCAATGTATACTAAATTCTGTGAGATCAGGCTGATATATATATATATATAGCAACATGGGATTTAGAACAGTGGTTTAGAACAATGGTTCTAAAAAATAGCAGATCTACAAGCTCACAGCGTATCACTTTGTGCTGCGCTGCGAGCTTGTATACATCAGCAATTTTTGAACATTCATTTTATTGAATAATTTAGATTTTTTATTTTACACAAATCTTCTCTTCTGGGGGTCCCTGGCACAAAACATTTTCAGCTGGGGGTCCTTGGCATGAAAAAGTTTGAGAACTACTCATTTAGAAGGCATTTGTAGAATCAGTCTCAGGTCTTAATGGATTTAAGCTACAAATATTGGTGAGATATCTTCAATAGTTGCTCTTTTGATTAGAGATGAATAATCCAAAAATAGTCTGCTCATTGACTTGCACAGTGAAACAGTAGCCAGAGTGCAGACTTTATTTAGTCATGTGTCTATCGTGTTTGTTGGTCCTGCCCTTTGAGTGGATGTGCTGCTTTTCTTTTAGAGATGTTCTTCATGCACACGTGTTCAGCTCCATCATCCTCCCCCCCTGTCTCCACTTCATTACCTGTTAATCACACACACACACACACACACACACACACACACACACACACACACACACACACACACACACACACACACACACACACACACACACACACACACACACACACACACACACACACACACACACACACACACACACACACACACACACACACACACACACACACACACACGCATAGCGTGTCAACAACATTCAGCTCTATAATCTATATTTATCACATTATCACCCAGCCTCAGGTGAGGGCAGTGATAAAAGCACTGAGAGAGTGATATGCTGTATCAGCCCAAGGGCAGATACAGAACTAGAACTATTTATGTTACTAGTAATGACTACAAAGGTATGGCTCGCAACTCACTTTGATGCTCCAGGTTTTATTTCACAATACAGCTGATACGACGTTTCGACCCTTTCGGTCTTTTTCAAGTATAAACAAGAACAGGAAATGACCTCTTTTTTATACAGGAACAAATGATTTTGGTTACCAGCCCCACCTGGTGATCAGGGGCGGTACCAAGACTTAATCAACATTTTGTCAAGAGACAACTTATCAAAAGACAACATTTCATCTTTTACATTTTACAGAGTATTAACATTTACTTGATTTTTACAACTATTTTTTAGAAAAAAGACTTTAGTAAAAATTAAAAACAGTAGAAAACTCAATTCATTTGATTCAACAGACAGGTAATAAGGACTAAGCTTATTATCTGCTGACAAATATTTTCCAAGAAATATTTCTCCAAAGAAATATACATTTCATGAAATGCATTTTCTCAAGATAATAAGCTTAGTCCTTATTACCTGTCTGTTGAATCAAATGAATTGAGTTTTCTACTGTTTTTAATTTTTACTAAAGTCTTTTTTCTAAAAAATAGTTGTAAAAATCAAGTAAATGTTAATACTCTGTAAAATGTAAAAGATGAAATGTTGTCTTTTGATAAGTTGTCTCTTGACAAAATGTTGATTAAGTCTTGGTACCGCCCCTGATCACCAGGTGGGGCTGGTAACCAAAATCATTTGTTCCTGTATAAAAAAGAGGTCATTTCCTGTTCTTGTTTATACTTGAAAAAGACCGAAAGGGTCGAAACGTCGTATCAGCTGTATTGTGAAATAAAACCTGGAGCATCAAAGTGAGTTGCGAGCCATACCTTTGTTTTATTATTACTGTTTTTACAGTTTAAAGCTCAGCGCCAAGGAATGGAGGATGTGCGTTGTCTATGTTTCTGACTAGTAATGACTACTTCATATCTTTCCTACTGCTGTTTCTATGGCAGTTACATGTTGTCATCATCATCATCATCATCATCATCATCATCATCATCACCACCTGTAAGCTGAGGATGAGGAAGAGGACCAGTCCCACCAGTGTTCCCAGGACGACCACAGGAAAACTGACTGGAGCCGTTGCTGACCAATCAGAAACCACTTCCTGTCCATCAGAATGCACTTCCTGTGGACTGTGTTGTCTCTGAGCCTCTGAGACTGAACACTGTGAATGCTCTGTGAGAGAGAGAGAAAGAGAGAGAGAGGGAGAGAGAGAGATGTGAGTTCATACACCTTGGCCCTCATTTATCAACGCGGTGCAGACCAAATAATGGGTGTGTGGCGAGATCACGCAACTTTCGGCATTTATCAATATATCCTGACGTTGCCTTCAGCGTACCTCCCGTTCAGATCTCACGTCTGCTCGGGAGCAGTTGTTGGCTTTGGCTACACCCGTTTGTTCCATCCTAGACATGCGGAGCAGCATTGTCTCACCGTCTGACAGGCATCTGGACACATGTATTCACTCCAAAATGTATATATCACACTAGTATATAATCCCTGTGAAAATATAACATTTTATAAACTCATTTAAACAAACTGCTTTAACAGTCATTCGGTTAATCTTGCATATCTGGCTGCATTGGCTATTTGAAAAACAACGCTTGTAGATCTGCTATTTTCAAAATATACGAGTGCTTATGCGAGAGCATTTTCGGGAGTCGGGACTGGCACGGCCGCGCCGCTGTAATATTTCAGTAGAGTGTCCTATATGGAGTTATACAACCTGGGCTGGGTTGAGGATATAAACCCGACCCTCCAAACCTTTGACCAGCGCAGTTTATTCTTCATGCTGTGGATTCATTTGGGCCACCGCGGGAGATCGGACATTTAACCCTCGAAACACACACCAGCCTTCATCCATTAATGTTTATAATTCATTCATCAATGATCACTCCATAAACGTTCAGATTATTCACTGCCTTGCCTGCTATCTCTCATTTAACGTGGCGGCAGCCCGTAACTCACTTTAGTGTAACTAGAACACACACTGCGCACTGCTCGTAATGGGTTAAATTAATATACAAACGTATGGTATGATTTATGACGATGAGATTGGTGTCATTCATGTCGGTTACTTGACAAAGATTGTACCATCAGTGCCAATGCTACACTTGGGCTTGCAAGTAGGTGCGTGTGTATGTGTGTGTGTGTGTGTGTGTGTGTGTGTGTGTGTGTGTGTGTGTGTACGTCAGACACGGACATGAAAGGCAGGGAGGCAGGCGGGGGAAACAATCTTATTGGCTTTCCATGCTTTGTTTGGTCGTATTCTGGTTCTTCATGTCGTAAACTCGGGGTGTTTCGAGAATATTTAAGGGCGTGTTATTTAAATGACGCTCGGTTTCAGCCGTGACATTTATCAAGGCTCCGACCAAATGTACGCTAGGATTGGCTCGCTTCATAAATGTGACTTGGATGTTGGTGTACGGTCGAATTTATGGAAAAATATAAGCAGTTTTTTATGCTCCATTGATAAATGAGGGCCCCTATGTCTTACCTCAGGTACAGTACTTACCACAACGACTAGATATACGGTACTATGTGCAAATATGTAGATAATTTGTTTGTTTTTATTTATCTCTCTCCTCCTCTTCCCCTTGCCCCCCTTATTCTTCTTACCTTCTCTTATGGAAATAACAAAAACGATGGAGCTTGCACAATAACACATTTCACCCACTGTTTTACACCTGTAAATCTGTGATGTGACAATAAAGTTTATTCTGATTCTGATTCTGACACAATGTCCATGGAAAATGTCTTGCATGGAGGGAAGATCACATTCACTGATGCACTTGACCATCTGGGCGCTGGATTGATAAACAAAGTGGGGGGACATTAAAGGACTACCTCACTGATTTTCAACCTTATCTTCATATAATTGGTCTTCACTAATGCTCATTATATTATATTACATAATCTTCATATAATTGGCTTTTACTAATGTTCATTATATTAAATTATACTTATCTTCATATAATTGGTCTTCACAATGCTCATTATGTTATATTATACATATCTTCTGTTTTTTGAAATCCCACACTGCCATGAACGTATAAGTTTCTTTGGAAAACTCACTTCATTTTCAGCTCATTCATTTTCAGCTACTCCTCTCTGTTTATGGGCTACACGACAGAGCTGAGGCAAGTGGTCTCTATGAAAAGCAGCCTCTATTATTCACACAGCGGCCATTTTGGTATTTTTCATTGAAGAAACAGGGTGGCAACGGGGTGGCATTTCATTAACTTAATAGCAAAATGGCCACCGTGTGAATATGGTCTATTGGTATAGCTTACACACCAATCTGTAGCACAGCAGTTAATGGGTTTCAGAGAGACAGCACTCAGATCAGCGAGAGCGGCCAATACGCCTACACGACAGGGTTAGCTGGTTTCAGTCTGTACAGGCGCCTACAGTTTGCACTTGACTGTCACCATGATCCTCTGCATTGCTTTGTGCTTGAGGTCAGTATACAGTTCCCATACCAGGCCCCACACTCTGGCTGCAGAGCTATGCAGACACATGCTTGACTTGCGTGTGCGTGTGCGTGTGTTTGCGTGCGTGTGTGTGTCTGTGCTGTTCTTACCTACTACATGTATGAGCGTTCCGTTGCCAACGGTGCGTCTATAAGGGGGCGGGTACACCATCTCTACCACACAGCGGTACATGTCTGTGTCGTTAGGTCTCAGTCCACTCACTGTCAGTCCCACACCGCCCTCTGCCAGCCTGGCATGGCACTGCACCTAAACAGCATCAATGCATGGTGTGTGTCAAGGGTGTTTTGTTCTACAATCAAAACAATAGAACAATACTATTTTCAGTATTATTGATTTTTTTTTTTTATGTCTGGAGAATCTTGGATTTTTTAGGGGAAATTTCAATACAGCAATGCATTTATATTCAGAAATGTACTTTGTAATTTTGAATACTTAAGTCATTTTAAAAGTAACTACTCAAGTACAAATTTGACAGAAAAACGTTCACTTAGTAGTTGAGTAGGACCAGGAGTATGTATACTTTTGACTCAAGTACTGGGGTTGAGTAGGCTAGTAGAGCTAGTGTAGAGCAACTGACAGGAGAAATTGAGAACAAAACAAAACAAATAGAACAAGACAAAACAGATTTCACTTGCCCGCAGGTTTTTTTTCAATCGGGCTACTGTTAATGTTGGAGGCCAACCCCAGAATATGCATACTATGGTTCCATCCTTCCATCTATCCTAACATTCCATCTATCCTTCCATCCATCCATCCAGCCATCCATCCATCCATCCATCCTAACCTGTCCCTGCTGGGTTGGTTCTCTGTCCTCCTGATCCAGGATCAGATGAAAGGAGCACATCTCCTCACTGCTGTGGAGCCCTTTCAGCACAGACACCCTCACCTGATGGAGGAATAGAGGTTATTATAGCTAATATACTAACTAACTACAACCAACACATTTGCAGGACCACATTGGAAACTGTTTCATTACACTTTAATTCAGAGGTCTTCAACAGGGGGTCCGGGACCCCTAGGGGGTCCTCAGAGTTACTACAGGGGGTCCGCCAAGTCTTTGTGTGATTTTTACATTAACCACTTCAACCAAGCATCCCTATTCTGAGGAGAACTTTAGCCAAAAATAGCAGATCTACAAGCGCACAACGCCTCGCGCTGCGAGGCGTTGTGAGCTTGTAGATCGGCTATTTTTGGCAAAGTGGTTTAGTATAGGGGGGGAAAAGAGCAGGCTAAGTACAGAGTGAAAGGTCAGGTATACTAAGTATTGTTTAAGTGCATGGTTAAATGTCAGGAGATACACATCAACATGAATCCAACATGACAGTGCTGTGAAACAAGTCTATGAAGCTGCCTATGAAAACATAAATATTCTATACAATATATAATGGGGCGGGGGTCCCTGCTTTATCTCGCTCTCAGCCAAGGGGTCCTTGGCCTGAAAACGTTGAAGACCCCTGCTTTAATGTATTATCCTGGATTTAAGTTATATTGTGATTTTACTTATATCTTCAAATCAAATCAAGTCAACACATTTATTATAGTTAACTATTCTAACTAACTAAAACTAACACATGTACAACAGTTAACTACTGGTAAAGCTAACACATCTCCTTTCAGCACAGACACATGCACCTCATGGAAGAGAAGCAAGGCTATTATAACAAACTGTCAACTTAATTGTATAAGTTATATTGTATTAACATATTCTACTTTAGAGTTTAGACAAACTAATATTGGCTTTTGGATTAACAAAACAAAAAAAACATAGCTTTAATTACGACTAACTCAGTGGTTCACAACCCTTTTAATTTCAATGACCCCCTGAGAGTGTACAAATGGACCCGTAAGGGTCCATTTGTACACTATCAGAGTTACAGACCTGTAAGAGTCCATTTGGTTCCATTCGTACACTCTCAGAGTAACAGACCTATAGGGTCCATTTGGAACGCCCTGAAGGAACCCTGAGGGTCCCTGGACCCCACTTTGAGAACCACTGTACTAACTGACTTAACCACCTAAAACGAACACATCTCCATTCAGCACAGATACACACACAGAGACACACAAACCTCCGTGGGGTCCCTGAGGGCCTGGGAGGAGTGGCCAGAGTGAACTTGTGGGTGGAGTATCCAGGGGGGGTGTGGCTGGAGGAGACAGCTGAGGTACGCACTGCCATCATCACTGTGCACTCTGTATGGCTGCACCACCTTCACACCTGTACACACACACGCACACGCACACGCACACGCACACGCACACGCACACGCACACACACACACACACACACACACACACACACACAGACCACCATCATCATCATCATCATCATCATCATCATCATCATCATCATCATCATCAACACTCTGTATGGCTGCACCACCTTCACACCTGTCGGTTATTATACTTTTATTGCATTTTTCAATTGTTTTTATTTGTATTTTTGCCTTTTTGTTTTCAATTTCAGTTTAGTTTTCATTCGTTTTTTAAGCAGGTTTGCTATTTTAGTTTAGTTTTGAGTTTGTGGAAAGGCTTAGTTTTAGTTTAGTTTTCATGAGTTTTAGTGTCATGTGTTTATTATTGTTGTAATATGGGGTAGACGGTAGAGGCTAGACTAGAGGTAGTGATATTTTTTGGTTAAAACTAAAAGTGTTTTTGATAATAGGTTAAAGCTCTATAGTATGCATTGCTATAGAGTGTTTGTTCAGTAACAGGTCCCCCCCCCCATCTCTTTCTCTAGAAAACAGAAAATACATTTTCAGGTGGGTTGCAAAATGTCAGCCAATCAGGAGAGAGTACCCATTTGTCATCTTCATTTTTATAGTATTCCAGTTCCAATTCTGACAGCTCATTTCTTTGTGTCATCACTTGTTTAATCTGTATCCTGTGTGAGTTCACTCTCCTGATTGTATAACTTTGGTATCCTGACCTGAACATGCATTTTCTGTTTAATAAAGAGCTGGAGAGACATGGAGTCTCCTGTTACTGAACAAACACTCTATAGCAATGATAAATATCAGAATATAGAGCTATTTAACACTTATTTTAACCAAAGAAAATCACTTACCCTACAGTACCTTTAAATACATTGGAAAAAATAGCAAAAATTGTCGATCTACAAGCTCACAATGTGTCTCAATGGGAGATTGTAGATCAGCTATTTTCACTATTGTCGAATGTTTATTTCAAATGTCAGATCGACCATATTCAAATGTGGTCTATTTTTGAAGACTATATTGACAAATATTCAAACTAAGGACATTTCAGTGAATTCAAATGTTTTGTCAATACTATTTTTCTTTCTTTTCTTACTGCGTTAGTTTTAGTTTAGATTACTTTAATAACCTTGTCAGAGACACATGATTGACAGCTGTCAGAGACGCATGATTGACGGCCGTCAGTGGCACATGATTGACAGCTGTCAGAGACACATGATTTGACAGCTGTCAGAGAAAGACTGACTGTTACTGGATCTAAGTTGGGAGACACGAGTAGGGAGCATCAAAGAGAACTTAACAGTCCAACGGACAAGAGAGCACAAACCGTGCTTATTTGAGCCCACGGTTTGTGTTCTCTTTGGGTTACATCATTGTTGCATCACCCGTAACCCAGACAGGCGAGACAGACTGAGAGGCTGGTTTTGAATGTAATGCAAAGCAACATCTCAATTTAATCATGCAGATGATTTGAAGCTAATACACAGCGATATCCAGAGTCTTAATTCTACCCTGATAGTGTAAAATTGCACCTAAAATTAGGTCAAATCAAATTAGAATACAAAATTGAAGTATTTTTTTCAGTACTTTTACTTTTGGCACTTTTAGTACATTTTGATGCCAATAATTACTCAAGTAAGATTTTGAACACGGGACTTTTACTTGTAACAGAGTATTTCTACATTGCAGTATTGATTATTTTACTTAAAGGTAGGGTAAGTGATTTACTTTTGTTAAAATAAGTGTTAAATAGCTCTATATTCTGATTGTACTTATTGCTATAGAGTGTTTGCTCAGTAAAAGGAGTCTTACAGGTCTCTCCAGCTCTTTATTAAACAGAAAATGCATTTTCAACGCTCTCTCCTGATTGGCTTAAACTTTGTCACCTACCTGAAAATGCACTATATTCTGTTTACTAAAGAGCTGGATAGACCCCTGTGACCGAACAAACGCTCTGTAGCAATAATTACTATCAGAATACAGTACTTTAACCTTTTTAACAAAACAAAACAAAATACAAAAAAATATCACTTATCCTACCTTTAAGCAAAAAAAAATGAGTACTTTTTCCACCACTGATGATCTGTATACTCACTATTTTTTATTTTTTATGTACTCACCACTGCATGTTGTCAGGTAAAGACAGACAGACGCTATCACCGTCCACACCGCCATTATTAGTCTAAATAATAATAACCAAAATGATTCTTCACTGAGGAGCAACGCAGCCAAAAATGCCAAAACCCAAAGTATGTACTGTTCTGTAAGTGTCAACCGTAGCAGATCACACTCCTCTGGCTGATCACAAGTACAATGCCCACGCACACTGTGAATTATAGCAATACTCTACATTAAACACAAAGTTGACATTTATACTCATAATAAAACCATCTCACCTGTGATGGAAAACGGTGGCTGTGACATCAGAGGAAGTGGAAAACGGCAGCACAGTGCCAGTAAAAACACGCCAACAGGCTCTGCTCTGCTTTGCTGTGGTTTTGCCATTTTTTCATTTTTCTCTATCTTTCATCCGTCATGATGGAAAAACTACAAATATCACATAAACGCCTCCGCCAACCAGTTCAACTATACAGCCGTGTGTCCGTCCACATACTTTATACTAAATCATACGACAGTCTCACCCAAAAAAAAGTAGTGAAAAGAGCAGATCTGTAAGCTCGTCACAACGCATCACATTGCCGCACATTATACATCTACTATTTTCACTATTTCACTAAGAAATATAGGGTTCAAGTGTGTATGCGTACATGTGCACACTGCACACACATATGCAGGGTCTCAGCATTTGTGAGATGTAAGAAGGGGGGCTCTAAAATATAAGGTTGGGAAACACTGCTTTAAATCTATTTCCATTTTCTACTGATTTGCGCGTTTCTTTTTGTGTAAATTTTTTAGACCCCTTTTTTCTCCCAATTTAGTCTTTATGCTAATTCATTCCTCCCCACACATGTCTGTGTTGTTACTGCTGTTGTATCCTACTGACCCACCTCCAGTGAGGAGCCCCCACTGGGAGTTGAAGTTAAAACGATTGAGAATCACTGACTCTGAATGAATCACACAACAGTTGAGCTGGAGAAAGCATTTAAAGAGATCTATGTCTCTTCAACTGCTGACATGTGGACTGATAAAAAATAAAATATTTCTTGGATCAGTGTTTCGAGCTTGCATCGTGAGAAAGATGCTGTGGCATGAACACGGATCAGGGGAATGTTGTCAGTGCGGCAATCAAACAGATCCATTCATTTTATGGACTTCAACCCATTAAGACCTGAGGCCGATTCTAATTTTTTTTTTTCAAAAAGTTATTTTTGAGAACCATTGTTCACACTATCCGCTACGCCAGCCTAACTATCAACTCCATCCTTGAATCCATGTTTCTACATAGCCTTATACAGCTCCCTCAGATGCTCTGAATTCACCACAGCCCACTCCACATGCACCTCAATTCTCAACCTTGCCTTTCCGATTGAACCATCCATGACAATGACACCGTTGTTTTCACCATCACACAGAGCAAATCCCAAATCCTGTCCAGCCCTTTTACGAACCCCTGGTCAATTACATCCACACAAGACAATTTCAACATGCCCAACCCTCAGACCCATATTCATCGCAGAAAACTGAAAAGTCGCCATTCTCTACGCGTCGACACCGCTTCCACTGCATGTAGCCGAGGCCTCCAGGACCACACTGTCCAACTGCTAGTCTGATGATCCTCCCACGCTTATCAATCAAGATCTCCAAGATCTCAGAGCCGCACCATAACTCCCTCGTAGTCTAGTATTTGCCCTGTTGTTTTAATTTTGGGGCTCACCGTCCACTAAAGGCATGCTGATGATGCAAACGACCTCCACGACCCTCCCAGAACCTACGTCCCCTCCCATCATCCATCCATCATTTATTTTCAATAAACCTCCTTAACTCTTTGCCTGCCACCGATGACATTTCTCGTCTGATTTTTTTTCTAGACACCTGAGACCCCTGTGCGTGTAATGAGGTGATCTCTGTGAGGACGGCGATCACGGACAATATTCCAAGATTTTTCAACGGTCAGCAAAATCGCTCGTTTTCGCTGGCCGTAGCGTCACACTATTACACTACTACTCTGGCAGTTAAAGAGTTAACCGTTCTCAATGGCGTGGTTCCTGAAGATAAAAGCCAGGTGCTCGTGGAGAAAAAAAGTTATATAAAAGTGTCAGTGGTGCTCCTGGATCCAGCGGGATAAAAAAACCTGAAAAAAAAAAAACCTAAGACATAATCCGGGCACTCAGAAATGTTAAAGAGGAGAATGGGCTTTATAAATTAAAATGCCAACATGTTTCGACCATCAGGTCTTCATCAGGGCAGGAATGAATGCAGGACAAACACACTCTCATTAAGTAGTGTTGAAAACACGCTTAGTCAACCTGGGTAAATAGCAGTTACTAGAGCGTAATTACACAAGAACAATCACTCAATCAACAACTAGGATGCTCACATGGTAAATTAACATCATTTATTTTAGACCATGAAATACCTATATACCAAACCACAACGAATAATAATGCTATACTTCAATACATCAAAATCACAATATAGCATCATAGCAGAAGAAAATCAAACACAAAGATAAAGGAATTGAAGAAAACACATCAAATCGATGTCCTCATTAAGGCCAGGAGGGGTGAGAGCATCAAGAGAGTGATTCCAGAAGGTTTCCCTCTGGTTCAATCTCCTGGTGCGATCACCTCCCCTTGGCAATGGTTTACTGTGTTCTATGCCCATGATCTTCAGGAGAGCATCATTGCTGTCATGAACTTGAGTAAAATGTCTGGCTATGGGATAGTTGTGGTTCTTTGTGCAAATGTCAGGTGTGGTTCTGGTTCCTGACTAGTGAAAACAAGGCGAGGGATTTTGCAATCTGGGAAACCATTTGTAAAAATATATATATATTTTTTTTTTGAGAGATTAGGGAGTCCTGTCTCTGAACTGACTGCCGTTGCGACGTAGATCTGCTATTTTCGCCGAACGTTAGCCTCAGAATAGGAACACTGGGGCACAGTTCAGGTAAATGACCACGTCACCGGTGACAAATCAGACTATGAACTGCAATTCATCAATAACAGAAACCTCACCGCACTTCATTCACTCATGCTAATTATAGGGTTATGTTAAACGACGGAAATATGTGACACATGTGATTAGTGCTGACAGCAGTGGTGTAAAGTAACTAAGTACATTATTGTGAACTTGTAGATCGGCTATTTTCAAAAGATTTATTTTGGAAAACATGTGAAAAGGGACATTCTCCATAATGAGTACTTTTACTTTTGGTACTTTAAGTACATTTTGATGTCAATACTTTTGTACTTTTACTCAAGTAAATTTTGATTTCCGGACTTTAACTCAAGTAAAACATTTGAGTACTTTTTCCACCACTGGCTGACAGTACGTGTGTGAATTGTGCTGACAGTGTGTGAGAACGTTCAAGTGAAACTGGTAAAGATGTGTGTGTCGTCACTCTCACTCCGTTTTTACTGGAAACTCTAATCAGGGTTTAAACCCCAGTGTGATTCTGATTACATCAGCTGATTTGTTTTTGCAAAATAGGCTCCTCATACAAATTTTGGAAGGTAATCATAGCCAATCAGCGTGTAATATGAAACAACTTAAATGACTCATGTTCATTACATGACTCCAGAGATAATGTGTAGCAATTTAGGCCTAGGCTACACGTACATGGATCTTTTTCTTAACGCACATTTGTGTGTGCGTTTGGGCCTTTCAGCCACACGCAAACGGTGTTTTTGGCCGCTAAAACGGATATTTTTGTAAACGGATAAATAAGTGAAGGTTTTCCAAAACATGCGTTTCAGTGGATCTGTGTGGACATGTAATCCGGAGATTTTGAGAAACGATGACGTCATCGCGCATTCGCACATGCATTATAATAATGAATAATATAATAATACATAAACACCAGACCGCTCATGGTCATTATAATAATAAATGAAGAGAGAGAGAGAGAGAGCAACACTTACAGTCTATGAAACAAGGCACGCTCATTTATGGCAAAATAATGTCATAATTAATAAGAAGACAGTGGTGGGAAAAGTAGCTCATTCACTGTGTGACGAAAACCCTCTTTCTCTGCGCCGAGTAGCGCATACGGCACGCACACGGGTTGAATGTGGGGTCTATCGTCCTAAAACACAATCGCCCCGGGTCAAAATCCAGCGACCATGGAGCGGCCGCGGGTGGCCCGCTCAAAAGGTGCGTGGGGCGGGGAGTTTTTAGCCTGGGATCCAGCCTGCTTCGCTACGTTCGGCGGACTTTTTTTTCTCTCTTCGAAAAAAAGTCCGCCGAACGTAGCGAAGCAGGCTGGATACCAGGCTAGGGAGCTTTGGGACGATGGAATGAATTGATGAAGTAAAACTCATCTGTTTGCGTAGCCCTGAAACATGACTGTCATACCATGACAGTCATGGTGCTTAGAGTCCCTGCTTTATGGTGGTGTTCACATTTTTTTTTACATTGCCAACTCTCACATGTACATAAACGTTCAGATTTCAAATATAAAGTGCTTACCCCTGAGCCACGGACGTTACAAGGCGATCCGGACCACGATAAGTACCCGTATCTCCCGTATTGTGCAATAAAAAGCATTTTAATCCGATCGCCGGCCATTTTCTCCAAATTTTCTCCGATGCTTTCAACCATGCGACACTAATGGTTGGGGGGTGTATTGCACTCTGATACATTACCAAAAAAAAGGAAAAAAAGAAAAGAAAATGGCCGGCGATGGGATTAAAATGCTTTTTATTGAACAATACGGGAGATACGGGTACTTATCGCGGTCCGGATCACCTTGTAACATCCGTGGCTCAGGGGTAAGCACTTTATATTTGAAATCTGAACGTTTATGTACATGTGAGAGTTGGCAATGTAAAAAAAAATAACACCACTATAAACCAAGGACTCAGCGTCATGTGAACCATGGCTACTGTTTGCGCTGCAGCTGCGCCCTAATAATGTTGTTTTCGTTTATGTTCACGTATGCTCAGTGGTGATGCTATTAAAATAATGCAGCTATTGCAGTATTGGGCCTTAAGATGTGATTAAAAATATGTATAGGCTATATGTATTTGGCCCCTCATATATAAAATAAATGTAAATATAAAATCTGATATAAAATTGAAACTTGCAGCTGATCAATGCGTTTTTACGTGTGGACAGGGATTTTTTTAAATCTTTGTCATGTGGCCAGGGATTCTTTTTAAAAACGGAGGACTAAAATATCCGTTTAGTAAAAGATCCATATACGTGTAGCCTAGGCCTGTGAGTTTTGGACTAAGTCTGTCGGAGTAGTAGCAAAATATGTGTGTTTTGAAGCAAAACACAAAACGGTGGAAAATCTAGTTAGGTGGAAATGGCCGTGGCCTATATTATGGTGAGTTGCGTCATGATCCAAGGAATTCAATGCAAATCAGACTGGTATAGCGCCACCATGTGCATACCATCAGCTGTGCACAGGCACACATTCACCTCAAGGTTGATGACAGTCTACATATTATACTGCATGTTCAATGACACATTATCCTGTTTGAAAAGATACCGTAACTTTATTTCACACAACCCAACACCACACACCTGCAAGTTAAATGGATGACACGCACGCACGCATGCACGCACGTAAATTGCTACACAGTATCTCTGGAGTCATGTGATGAACATGAATCATTACGTTGTTTCATATTACACAATAACCTACCTGACCTAGCGGAGAGCACTCCGAGGAGCACTTTTTCTAGTTCGTTGTGGTTTGGTATATAGGTATTCCATGTTATTATTATTTTATTTATTTTTTAATTTAGAGTAGCCAATTATTTTTTACCCCTTTTTCCAATTTAGTTGTTATGCCAATTAATTCCTCCCCACAGCTCACACACATTTCTGTGTTGTCACTGCTGTCGTATCCTACTGACTCACCTGCCAGTGAGGAGCCCCCACCAGGAGGACGTAGAGCCTTCGTCCTACTCCTCCCGCCCAACACTCCCCGCTGACAGGTGCCGCCCCAGCCCGTAGGAGTACATGCAATGACCAATATCACCATCCCCGCCCGGCTTCCTTCCCCCGAACACGGGCCAATTGTGTTTGTGTAGACGCTCGACAAAGCCAGATGCACCACGGTGGATTCAAAGCCACAACCTCCGTGGTGGTGGGCAGTGACTTTACCAAGGCGCCACCCGAGCGCCCGGTATTCCATGTTCTAAATGATGTTCATTTACCTGGGAGTCCTGCATTCATTCCTGCCCTGGTAGAATCTTCTCAGTAACTGTGGGCCCTCACATGTCAGAGCCTGTCCCCTTTCCTGTGGGCTGCCCCAGGGTTCGGCTCTGGGTCCGATTTTATTTGCACTGTATTTCCCCGCCACTAGTGCACATTAGTAGCACTTTTAAAGGCATGTCCTATCATTTTATTCGTATAATATCCAGCTATATTATAATTAATTAATATAATTTTACCCCTGACAGCCCCATTTATTGCAAGAGTGTTTGTTCTGCCATTAAGGCCTGGATGGCGAAAACTTCCTCCAGTTAAACGAGGCTAAAACTGGGGTGCTCAATGTTGAAGTTATTTAAATTATTTATTTGAATCCACAAATTAATATTAATTTATAGGGAAACAAATGTAACAAGGTTTGACAGTTCATGGGCACCTAAGGGTACATATAGTACCTTCTCCTCCACACAGACAAACTGCCTATAGCAGCTTAAACAGAGCAATATTTAGCAAGTTGTTTGGCTTTGCTCTTTGTTATGCCAGCGATTTCCAGGCCACTCGCGGTCAGTTTATATACATGGCCCAGGCTATATACTGTTTGTTATGATTCTAAGTAACGGTTGGTACTTTGAATGCTTATCTAGGAAAGCCTGGTCCATGTACAAATCAAAAACACAGCCTACCTCTAGAATCAGGACCTCCTTGTGACTAGTGTCAACAAAAACAACATCAGGTGTATTTGGGAAGACATCCTCCCACAATAATTGACAAGCAAACTCATGGAGTCCACATGATTGCATGTGGAGGGTATCCAAGCAGACCCATGGCCCAACTAACTCCAAACTTTTCACAAAAATTCCTCAATATTCTGCCTCCCAGCATACCTGCTTCCCATACCGTTACTGTACTTGCAGGATGTACAATTAATACCAAACGTATTATGCCTCAATACTTATGCAAATCACTTCGCCAGCTCGCAATTTACTTCCGGAGGGTTCTTTTAACAGCCAATCATCATCATCTGCGTCAAAAACTCAGCACCTTCGTTGCCACATCCGTGAAACGGGCAAGAAACAAGCGCTGCCGTGGTCTATGCAAACGAGCCCCAAATAAGCCCCAAATAAGCCCAAAATCGCTTATACAAAAGGCGGACCTGGCAACGCAGGCTACGCCAATCATGTGTGAGAGATCTACAAGCTATGGGGCAGAGACGCCATGTGCCATACACCGTATCTTAGCAACAACGAAAGCGCTCACTCTCATTGGTCGTGTCATGCTAAGAGCAGTTTCCAGACAGTGGGATCGCAGAGAGCTTGCTGTAGCCATCACAGTCGGTCGCAGCAACGACGGACAGGGCGCTGTGATAGTTGGCATGTAGCTAACGCTAACGTGGTTGTCATGCCTGCAGCGGCTGTGCAATCACTTTGTCAACAATGCACGTTCGTGTGGTGAATGTTATTATTGCTGCTCAGTTAGTCCATTGTAGATGGTGTATGTTGTGGGCTTGTGTGTCTTGTGGAGAACTGTGTAGCTCCACAGCAACTCCAATAACTAACGTAATGGCAGGACCGCCCCGTGCAACGCACGTTTAGGCTTCATTATGGTAATGTAGTCATTTCAGATAATTTCGGGCCGATTAGGGCAGTGGTTCTCAACCTTTTCAGGCCGCGCCCCCCCAAAAGAATCATATTTGAACTGGGGACCCCCCCATTTTCTTTGACTCCGTTCCACAAGTCAATATTGTGAAAATAGCAGATCTACAAGCTCCCAACGCCTCACGTTGAGAGGCGTTGTAAGCTTGTAGATCGTCTATTTTCAACATGTTTGCCTCTTTCTTATATTATTTGACAATTTGGCCAATGTTTTATAGTATAGTTTAGTTTGTTGACTACTTTTGTTGCAGTAATGGTCTTTTCCTTTACTTTCGTTTTTTTTATTGTCTCCGCCACGCCGAAAGGCATGGCGCGAGAGTATGTTTTACCCCCTGTCCGTCCGTCCGTCTGTGGATAGCTAATCTCCCGCATCGTTGGCTTGATCGCAGCGAAACTGTGCACACACACTCCCTGGATGCCAATTCAGAACCTCTACCCCATTTTTTTCACATGGCCCTGTTATAGTGCTACCAGGAGGCCGCTTTTTGCAAAACAAGTACTCCTACATATTTTGTCCAAACATCACGCAAATCGGTACACAGTATCTCTATAGTCATTAAACAAAACGGGTCTTTCAGATTTTTCATATTCCATCCTGATTGGCTAAAAATGGCTTCCAAAGTTTGCAGGACTGCTCCGTTTTGACCAAAATGCCTCAAATTATGAACACAACATGCACTTTCCGTGCAACTTTGCACCCATATTCCCACTATGCCGAGGAAGAAATTCCACTTGAGATTTTTCTAATCAGCCTCATGGTGGCGCTATAACAGCCCGATTTGTGTTTTTACCTATAACTGCACCAATCTGTGTAAAACTTTGTATGTTTACTCTCTAGAGGTCAAGGAAAAACCTTTGCCCTGCATTTTTCACATCTACCTTTTATAGCGCCACCAGGAGGCCGACTTATGTAAAACATATTTCTTTACATTACTCCTTCGACACATGATCTCTATAGTCATGTGATCAAGACGGATCTGTTTAATTTTTCATATTCCATCCCGATTGGCTAAGATTCACATCTAAAGTTTGCAGGAGTGGCCCGTTTAAAACAAAATGCCGCAAATCATGAATGCAGTGTCCGATTGCGGTCAACTTTGCACGCACATTCACACTATGTTGAGGAACAAGTGCTACTATTTTAACATTGGCCTGTGGGGGGTCCCCACCGACAGGGTGACAACCACTGTATTAGCGGAGAGTCAGTGAGAGCTGGATAAACGAGGTAAAATGTGTCAAATGGAGTCTGTACGGCTGTCGATAAATGAACACATGACGTCGGTGGGAGAGGAGATATTGTGTCTTTTGAAAAAACAGCAGCGTGGTGCTGATGTTTGTTGTGTGAAGCAGCTTAATGTCAGAGTGTTTGTGTTGGAGCGCCTCGGTGCGGCTGCAGAGTTCATATGCAACCTCTTCCAGAGAGAGATAGAGACACTAGAAACTCTGCTGGAGAAACAAAAGACACTACTGGGCATTGACTTTCATATGGACATTGATCTACACACTGCAGGTATGTCTGTTACACACACAACATCAAACTACACACTACAGGTATGATGCAGCGTTTGCATTCCAGCCAGCACGCCAGCGTAGTTCCCATATGGTTTCAAGGTGGGCTAAACCATATGGACCCCATGTCGGCAATGTCAGCGGGATCCACTTCAGTCCCAATTGGGATGCCCTTGTGGGACATACGTGTGTTCTACCTGGGCCTTAGGTGGGCCCCACCTAGGCAATTCTATGTGGGGCCGAGGTGGGTCTTAACTGCGATGCCCATGCGGGCTATAAGTAGCTTCTACCTGGCCCTTAGGTGGGCCCCAACTAGCCACGTTTATGTGGGACCGAGGCGGGTCCTAACTGGGTTTGCCCATGCAGGCTTTAAGTGGGTTCTACATGAGCCCTAGGTGTACCCTAACCAACCATAGTGCAGTGCCCATCGCTCCAAATGTTGTGACGTCAGGGCTCTCAATACTGCACATTGGTGGAGGAGGAGGGGCCGCAGGGCGACCGCACACATCGCTGAACCAATGGTAGCCCACGGATGTTTCCTCTGGAGATTTAAAATCTGCCCCTCTATGCCACATATCATCCGCGCTACAGGGTCTTCACTGACCGAGCCACGGCCCCACTGGCCCTCATGACGCTACGCCACTTATATGCGCTGCCAAGTGGCCGCGGGCGCTACGTGGGCGTGGGCGCGGGCCGAGCTTCTAGTCAGTACAATCAGTAGCAAAGTACAATTAAACCATTCTGGTAACACTCTTTGTTTGTTTATACATTGCTGCACTGGATGGCATACATTTTGTACGGCATCAGACACTATGTCAACAATAATGCCGTGGCGATCAATGTACAAAATGTTATATGCACTACATCCATTTGTGATGTGTGCAATGGATAGATGTTGCACAGAATCATGATGGTTTATACAGTGTATACTATGGATGTCAGGATACCAGATTGACAGATTGTACTTGGTTGGTAATACTTGCAGTCTTGCTTTGATGGTGAATTTTAAAACATCCTCCCCAATAACAGTATTTTTGTACATCGAATTTGAAACAGAATGATCAGCGGAATCAACACAAGCCAACTTTCTCAGTTTCATATTAAACAGAACCCTTCTAGCTGTGTCTTCTTGTAGTCTAACACACACACACACACGCACGCACGCACGCACACGCACACGCACACACAGTCAGTCAGTCAGTCAGTCAGTCAGTCAGTGGCTCTTCCACCTTAGAACATTGCAAAGCTCAGGCCACTTGTCTCACACCCTGAGTTAGAAATCATTATTCATACCTTTGTCTCCTCACGTCTCAACTATAATGCAAAAGGCTCTATATGCACAGCAGCCAAAATGGAAAGAAATTGGGCCCCTTCCTTACTTCCTTCACAGGTGTTACCAATGATACTAATAAAGGCTCTGTTCCATTTAGTGGAGCACAGTGGTCTCAAACTTTGTTTTCATTTCAACCCATAATTCTGAGTTATACACCCATAAGGTGCCACTAGGAACCTCCTCAATGAACCCTGTGGGTCCCTAGATCCCAATTTGAGACTAGAGCCCGACTGTTTTCTTTTTTGAGACGAGCTGCGCACAGTGCGCAGCGCGAGAACGAAGAAAGAGAGAGATAGAGAGAGACAGAGATAGAGAGAGAGAGAGAGAGAGAGAGAGAGAGAGAGAGAGAGACCGAGAGAGAGAAAGAGAGAGAGAGAGAGAGAGAGAGAGAGAGAGAGAGAGAGAGAGAGAGAGAGAGAGTGTGAGTGTGAGTGTGAGTGTGAGTGTGAGTATGAGTATGAGTATGAGTGTGAGTGTGAGTGTGAGTGTGAGTGAGAGTTGGGGAAATTACATCTCCTCTGAATGTAGCCATAAGATTCATATCAAGTAAAACATGACGACACATGCTCCAGGTGCTCTATATCTGGTTAATGCGGCACGGTGCGGGATTTTGCGGGGACCCGCAGGTTTTATTTTGACCACCCGACCACAGGTATTTAAATACCTCCCACAGGATTTGCGATTTCCAATGTATAGGGCTCTATTTGAGACCCACTGGTGTAGCCAGTTTGCCAACATGACACAATAGCAGCACCCTGACTCTGTTTGAACAGAATGGAACAGAGCCGTAATTAGTATCATTGGTAGCACCTGTGAAGCAAGTAAGGAAGAGGCCCAATTTCTTTCCAATATGGCTGCTGTGCATAGAGCCTATTCACTTTTCCCCATGCCTCAATAAAACATCCATGGACATCCTACAACTAATCCAAAATGCAGCTGGCAGATTGTTATCCAGGCTCAGCAGAAGGTGTCACATCACTCAGGTCCTGGCCTCCTTGAACTGGCTAATTTCAGGGTCCAGTTCAAGGTCTTGGTGCTCACTTAAAGAGCTCTGCATGATCAGGCCCCTGCATATTGAATGGACCTGCTCTAACGCAAGGGTTCCAAAACCTTTCAGGCTGTGACCCCCCAAAAAAATCATATTTGAACTGGAGACCCTGACAAGCACTCGGAATTGTAGGTATTACATTTACACACTGTGAGTCGTTGTGAGCTTGTAGATCGGCTATTTTGACAATGTTTGCCTCCTTCTTACGTAATATTTGACAACTTGGCCAATTTCGTATTAAGGATGTCTTAAAAGCGATTCATGTTCATCACATGACTCTAGAGATAATGTGCAGCAATTTAGAGTGAGTTTTGGACTAAGTCTGTCTGGAGTAGTAGCAAAATGTGTGTTTTGAAGCAAAACACAAAACGGTGGAAAATCTAGTTAGGTGGAAATGGCCCTGGCCTACTGTATATGGTTAGTTGCATGGTGACCCAAGGAATTCAGAAAAATGCAAATCAGCCTGGTATAGCGCCACCATGTGCATACCATCAGCTGTGCACAAGCACACATTCACCTCCAGGTTGATGACAGTCTACATATTATACTGCATGTTCAATGACACATTATCCTGTTTGAAAAGATACCGTCATTTTGTTTTACACAACCCAACACCACACACTTGCAAGTTAAATCGATGACATGCACGCACGCTCGCGTACACACACACACACACACACACACACACATTATTCCTCGTCTCTTATCCTCTTTTACTTGTCTTTAGCCTCCGCAAACAATCATTACATTTTTGGGGATTTGATAGCAATGAAAATATGTGACAGATATGATTAGGGATGTGAGCATGTGAAAATGCACCGGCATTCTATACATATGTAGATTGTTTTTTATTCTTTCTTTCCCCCTATTCCCAATCCCCACCACCCCTCTTATTATTATTCTTTTTTCTTTCTCTTTCTGGAAATAGCAAAACGATGGAGCTTGCACAAAAAACAATTTTGCCTACTGTTTTACACTTGTAAATGTAAACCTGTGATGTAACAATAAAGATGATTCAGATTCTGAGATATGATGCTGACAGTAGGTGACAGATATGATTAGTGCTATAAGTGAAACTGATGTGATGAGAATTGGTTTGCTAATGTCGTCACTCTCACACTGTTTTTACTGGAAACAGGGTTAAAACCCTGTTCTCATTCTGATGAACAACAGAACACTGTCACACGGTGTTGTCATTACATCATGCCTTTACAATTAAAGAAATTAAAGGTAGGCGATCACTACAAGATCATCTCTGGTATTTGGGGTAGAGAATGGCCCTCCCGACATGGGAGGGCCATTCTCTACCCCCCCATGACTCTGAGAGTTAAATGGAACCAAATGGACCGTACAATCCTGTTTTTGATTGATTGAATACTTTACTAGTCAGAAATGCACGGGTACAGTCAGACATTTAGGCTAAAAGGATAACAATTTTTTCAAGGAATGGTGTCATAGGACATTCCACATTTTGGTGGCAGAGTAGTAGAATGAGCAGTTTTCCATGTTTGTTCTATAGATCGGTGGTACCAGATCGTTGTCGCTTCCATTGGAACCCCCTCAAGGAGCCTTGGGGTCCCGGGACCCCACTTTGAGAACCACTGCTCTATTGTGAGCGGTTCAAAGATCCTATTTGCTCTATGCACAGTGGCCATATTGGAAAGAAATTGGGCCTCTTCTTATTTCCTTCACAGGTGTTACCAATGATACTAATGAAGGCTCCGTTCCATTCTGGTCAAACAGAGTATGATGTTGTGCATGTTGGCTCACTGGAGACACTCTGCTACACCAGTGGGTCTCAAAGTGTGGTCCAGAGACCCTCATGGTTCCTTGAGGGGGTTCGAAATGGCTCCTTACAGGGTGTGTAACTCTGAGAGTGTACAAATGGAACCAAATGGACCCGTAAGGGTCCATTTGGTTCCATTTGTACACTCTCAGAGTTATGGGGGTCCTTGAAATTAAAAGGTTTGAGAACCACTGTGCTACACTAAGGCCTAGGCTACACGTACATGGATCTTTTTCTAAACGCACATTTTTGTGTGCGTTTGGGCCTTTCAGCCACATGCAAACGGTGTTTTTGGTCGCTAAAACAGATATTTTTGTAAACGGATAAATAAGTGAAGGTTTTCCAAAACATGCGTTTCAGTGGATCTGTGTGGACATGTAATCCGGAGATTTTGAGAAACGATGACGTCATCGCGCATTCGCACATGGTCATTATAATAATAAATAATATAATGATACATAAACACCAGACCGCTCATGGTCATTATAATAATAAATGAAGAGAGAGAGAGAGAGCAACACTTACAGTCTATGAAACAAGGCACGCTCATTTATGGCAAAATAATGTCATAATTAATAATAAGACAGTGGTGGGAAAAGTAGCTCATTCACTGTGTGACGAAAACCCTCTTTCTCTGCGCCGAGTAGCGCACACGGCACGCACACGGGTTGAATGTGGGGTCTGTCGTCCTAAAACACAATCGCCCCGGGTCAAAATCCAGCGACCATGGAGCGGCCGCGGGTGGCCCGCTCAAAAGGTGCGTGGGGCGGGGAGTTTTGGGACGATGGAATGAATTGATGAAGTAAAACTCATCTGTTTGCGTAGCCCCTACGGAACCTCTCCCTCCGCTGTATAGCTCATCTCGGAGCTATACAGCGGAGGGAGAGGTTCCGTCGGAGCTACTGTTTGCGTAGCCCTGAAACATGACTGTAATACCATGACAGTCATGGTGCTTAGAGTCCCTGCTTTATGGTGGTGTTCGATTTTTTTTTACATTGCCAACTCTCACATGTACATAAACGTTCAGATTTCAAATATAAAGTGCTTACCCCTGAGCCACGGACGTTACAAGGCGATCCGGACCGCGATAAGTACCCGTATCTCCCGTAGTGTGCAATAAAAAGCATTTTAATCCGATCGCCGGACATTTTCTCAAAATTTTCTCCGACGCTTTCAACCATGCGACACTAATGGTTGGGGGGTGTATTGCACTCCGATACATTACAAAAAAAAGGAAAAAAAGAAAAGAAAATGTCCGGCGATGGGATTAAAATGCTTTTTATTGAACAATACGGGAGATACGGGTACTTATCGCGGTCCGGATCACCTTGTAACATCCGTGGCTCAGGGGTAAGCACTTTATATTTGAAATCTGAACTTTATGTACATGTGAGAGTTGGCAATGTAAAAAAAATTGAACACCACTATAAACCAAGGACTCAGCGTCATGTGAACCATGGCTACTGTTTGCGCTGCAGCTGCGCCCTAATAATGTTGTTTTCGTTTATGTTCACGTATGCTCAGTGGTGATGCTATTAAAATAATGCAGCTATTGCAGTATTGGGCCTTAACATGTGATTAAAAAAATATGTATAGGCTATATGTATTTGGCCCCTCATATATAAAATAAATGTAGATATAAAATCTGATATAAAATTGAAACTTGCAGCTGATCAATGCGTTTCTGCGTCTACGTGTGGACAGGGATTTATTTAAATCTTTGTCATGTGGCCAGGGATTCTTTTTAAAAACGGAGGACTAAAATATCCGTTTAGTAAAAGATCCATATACGTGTAGCCTAGGCCTAAATGGAACAGAGCCTTCATTAGAATCATTGGTATCACCTGTGAAGGAAGTAAGGAAGAGGCCAAATTTCTTTCCAATATGGCTGCTGTGCATAGAGCCTTTTGATTTGCTCACAGGACCCATTTTGATATTTATCTGGATGTTCACTGCTGTCCCAGTGGAGCGCAAACACTCTCTCCTGATCAGCCTCCAACGTGGAACACAATGGTCAACCCGATTATCCTGCAGTGCAGTGGTTCGGGACCCCCGGGGGGGTCCTCAAATTATTTTGGGGGGTCCCTCATCGTTTTCTCACTCAACATTAAACAAACCAACATTCAGTAGGTATACACACATTTCTAGAGTTACATTTGAATGACTTTTAAGACCTTTGTAATACCAAATTGGCCGAATTGTCAAATATTATGTAAGAAAGAGACACATATTGTGAAAATAGTCGAACTACAAGTTCACAACGCCTTACACTGCGAGCCGTTGTTTATCTGTGGGCTACCTGAGGGCTGCATTATAGTGAAGGTGGGGGGCGCATTTATCCCCCGGGCCGCCAGTTGCCCATGCATGACCTAGAGTAATGCAGAGAGTAGCCTATGAAGGCAGGACTTCCGTCGTATGTACTTCCCCCGAAAACTGTGTTTTTCGACCAATCACAACACTCGTTTCATGCATGGACAATGTAGACATATTTGTAAAGCCTCAAAGTAATTTCCTTGGCCGGTACTACCGCCACATTTCAGCACTTCCGTTTAGACACTAAACCGGCTAGGTCTTGCCCAGCATGTGGAGGATGTACTGTATGTCGGTGTAAAAAACAAGACGACATATTTTGCGATCAATTAATTATTATTTTTTCTTCCTAGGAAGGTTCACAGAGAGTAAAGTTTAAACACAATCACCAGAATGACATCAGATGCAACGCAAATTAAATAATAATAATAATAATAATAATAATAATAGACTTTATTCATATAGCACTTTGAATACAGCTGATCACAAAGTGTTTTACAGGCCAACATAAACATTATCATAAGACGGAGTGGTTCTTATTTGAACATCAAAGCAGTACAATCACAATTAGCATAAAAACTAAAGACATGCTTGAAGATGCAAGGCTATAATATGTGCGTGCGTGCGTGCGTGCGTGCGGGCGGGCGGGCGGGCGGGCGTGCGTGTGTGTGTACGCGTGTGTGTATGCGTGTGTGCGTGCACGTTAATGGAGAGAGAGAGCACACGCATAGTCCACTGTGTCTGTTTTCCAGAAATGGTGAAATCTCTTAGACAAAATGTCAAATGCCATCCCAGATTGATGCTCCAAGCCGTCACACTCTGCAGGGTCTCTTAAACTCTAACGGTTTGGTGTTGACGTACTCACTCTGACATTCCTCCTTCATCCTACGAAGCTTTGTCTGAGGAATCAAACACAAACAAAGTACTCAACCCCAGTACTCAGAGTATCCGATACACCTGGTCAACAATCTCAACTGCAAGTGAAAATTGCCCAATAAAATGTGTACTGAGTTAACACATTGGGTGCCAGAGGTTTATTAAAATATTATACGTTGAGTGCCTGCATTTCTTCCATCCACTTGCGTTATACGTTTCGTGCTGTGAGAAGCCCAGACGCGGAAGTGCATGTAAACAAAGCGTGCGTGCGAGACGGCGGAGGGTCCCGACTAACGCCTGGAACAATAATATTTCCAACGCGACCCTCCATTGCAGCGTGATCGCCGATCGAAAACGGCTCGTTTCCACCACATTAAAAAGAAATGGAGATATTAAGCTTTTAGTCAAGGAGATAACATTGAAAACGCCGACCGGAAGGATTTTTGACATGGAGCCACATCCAGCCTCTTCTTCTCAGAAACTCCTTGGGTGATGTCAAAGTTTCGTTTTAGCGCCCCACGTGGCCCACATGTATAAAAATAGAATTGGGTCAAAAACGGTCCGGACCGTTTTTGGCATTCA
>NC_137603.1:62358962-62396462 GCF_963280865.1 Gymnoscopelus braueri
GAGAGAGAGATGGAAGCAGAACGGATTGAATGGACATCTCAACCTATTGCCATTAACAGGAATCGAACCCTCAACCTTCGGATTGACAGGCTGCAACACTACCTATAGTGCTATAGCTTTGTACAGATTGAGGTTGTCTGTTGAAGATAAAAGTGAACCAGTGAAAGCAGCCGACCTACAAGCTCAGAAATACGTTGCTATCTGAAAAGTTGTGAGATTGTAGATCGGAGAGAGAGACATGGAAACGGAATAGATTGAAGAGATAAGGGTTAAGAGTCTTGCTCAGGGACAAATTTCATTTGCTGGCCTGGCCTGGAATCGTACCTGGGGCAACTAGGGCCTCTGGCTCCCTAGGCTGGCTCACTAACCACTCAGCTATGGCCGCCCCTCAAAAGAGAGAGAGAGAGAGAGAGACATGGAAACGGAATAGATTGAAGAGGGAGACATGGAAACGGAATAGATTGAAGAGAGAGAGAGAGAGAGAGAGACATGGAAACAGAATAGATTGAAGAGAGAGAGAGAGACATGGAAACATAATAGATTGAAGAGAGAGAGAGAGATGGAAGCAGAATGGATTGATTGGACATCTCAACCTATTGCCATTAACAGGAATCGAACCCTCAACCTTCGGATTGACAGGCTGCAACACTACCTATAGTGCTATAGCTTTGTCCAGGCTAAGGTTGTCTGTTGAAGATAAAAGTGAACCAGTGAAAGCAGTCGATCTACAAGCTCAGAAACACGTTGCTATCTGAAAGGTTTTGAGATTGTAGATCGGCTATTTTCAGAATGAAGTATGTCATACATTGCAAAAACATACCTTCTCAGATAAGCATTTCATGTTATCTTTATCAATTGCATATGTATTCATTAATACAGTCTTGTTGTTTGCAATGTACTTTAAATTAAGTCTCCACCAAGGGAGGCTTTAACCGGCAACCTTGCTGTTGTGAAACATTCACTTAAGCGGGAAGCCATTGGACCAACAGACCTGATCCAGTGAAAACGGAGGTCAAACAGATGATACCATTTCACGCAAATAAATAAAAAATCCTGGGTTTAAGTGTTTTTCAAACTGCTCAAAATTGCGGACAATCTAAGGGCGGAGAGAGAGACATGGAAAAGGAATAGATTGAAGAGAGAGAGACATGGAAACATAATAGATTGAAGAGAGAGAGAGATGGAAGCAGAATGGATTGATTGGACATCTCAACCTATTGCCATTAACAGGAATCGAACCCTCAACCTTTGGATTGACAGGCTGCAACACTACCTATAGTGCTATAGCTTTGACCAGGCTGAGGTTGTCTGTTGAAGATAAAACTGAACCAGTGAAAGCAGCCGATCTACAAGCTCAGAAACACGTTGCTATCTGAAAAGTTTTGAGATTGTAGATTGGCTATTTTCAGAAAGAAGTATGTCATACATTGCAAAAACAGACCTTCTCAGATAAGCATTTCATGTTATCTTTATCAATTGCATATGTATTCATTAATACAGTCTTGTAGTTTGCAATGCACTTTAAATGAAGTCTCCACCAAGTGAGGCTTGAACCGGCAACCTTGATGTTGTGAAACATTCACTTATGCGGGAAGCCATTGGACCAACAGACCTGATACAGTGAAAACGGAGGTCAGACAGATGATACCATTTCACGCAAATAACTGAAAAATCCTGGGTTTAAGTGTTTTTCAAACTGCTCAAAATTGCGAACAATCTAAGGGCGGAGAGAGAGACATGGAAACGGAATAGATTGAAGAGAGAGAGAGAGACATGGAAACAATAGATTGAAGAGAGAGAAGGATGGAAGCAGAATGGATTGATTGGACGTGTCAACCTATTGCCATTAACAGGAATCTAACCCTCAACCTTCGGATTGACGGCCTGCAACATTACCTATAGTGCTATAGCTTTGTCCAGGCTGAGGTTGTCTGTTGAAGATAAAAGTGAACCAGTGAAAGCAGCCGATCTACAAACTCAGAAACACGTTGCTATCTGAAAAGTTTTGAGATTGTAGATCGGCTATTTTCAGAATGAAGTATGTCATACATTGCAAAAACATACCCTCTCAAATAAGTATTTCAGGTTATGTTTAACAATTGCACATGTATTAATTGACACAATCATGTTGTGTGCAATGCAACTTTAATGAAGTCCGCATCAAGTGAGGCTTGAACTGGCAACCTTCAGGTTGTGAGGCACACGTTTAAGGGAGAAGCCATTGGACCAACAGACAAGAACTTGTGAAAAAGGAGATCACACAGATGATACAGTTTCACGCAAATAGCTGAAAAATCCTGGGTTTAAGTGTTTTTCAAACTGCTCAAAATTGCGGACAATCTAAGGGCGGAGCTTACTGGTCAACGTGATACATGTGTTCCTCATGAGTCAAGGCACATGTGTAAGCAGGTTTAATGGCTGTCGGCCAAACGAGGCATGACTTTTGCCTGTTTAAAGTTTGCACTTTCAAAAAATCGCTATAGCGCCCCCCTTTGACCAATTGGAGTAAGATTGGTTTCAGTAATATTTGGAATGACCCTCAACATTAACGCAAAGTTTCAAAGAAATGTGAGTCTGCATGTATGTGTTAGGGGAAGATGAATAATTGTCATAAAACTGCAATATTCATTGGCTCATTAAAGCTTCATTTTTTCACTTATGGAAAAATCTTGCTGCTTGTTTGTCGGCATAGGTCCAAAGTTCATGTGTAAAACGTTTCGTGCAGATTACTCAAAAATCCCAGGAGGAGATAGGTTTTAACTGTTTTTCATATAATTTAAAATGGTGGGAGATCTAAAGGTCAGAGGTCAAAAGTCAGAGGGTTAAAGTTGTTCATCATGAGTAGACGCATGTGTGTATTGAGTTTTATGGCTGTAGGTCAAACAGGGCATGAGTTGTACCTGTTCAAAGTTGGCATTTTCAATTGAGTGCTATAGCGCCACCTTTTGACGAAAGATTGTGAGATTTATTTCTTGATAGTTTTTCATGACCATCTACCATATGGCCGAGTTTCGTAAAAAGCGACAGCACGGTTCACCCAGAACTGCGAAAAGTGGCAGAAGAAACAGAATAAAGGGAATAATAAAACAGGTCCAGAGCTGAGCTCTGGCCCCGTAACAAGTATAATAGGAAAGTCCTGAAGAAAGAAAACAAATGTAACCAACAAAAACATAGTTGATGGTAATAATAGTGAGTTATACTGCTTATGTTGCGGTGGGTGTGAATGACATGTTCCCACTGAGGAAAGTGTCACACAGCCCAGCACCCTCTGGCAACCACAACGACAGGGTGCAGGCACAGCAATATTACACAGCATTATTTTATACTTTGTCTATACAAGCTCGTAGCTTGTAGATCTGCTATTTTTGAAAAATCTAGAACATTTGTGCAAATCTTTGAATATACATTTTTAAAACAAACATTTTAACTCAAATCTTTGCTTCTGGGGGTCCCTGGAACTAAATAATTTGAGATGGGGATCCGCGGTCAAATACATATAATTTTGGGGGTCCTTGATGTGAAAAAGTTTGAGAACCATTGATATAGCAATATACTGTAACAAGAAAACAAAATAGATTGTTATAATTGGCCTCAGGTCTTAATGGGTTATGGTTGTTGTGCTGGCCGGTATCTTTTGTATTTGACTTAAAGGGCAAGACCACTTTGGTAGAGGTTTGGGTTGTGTAGTTACCTTGCCATGATGTAACTCCAAAGGTGTGCAAGAAATACAAAATAATTGCTCTATTGATTAGATCGGATCCGGATCCAGATCTTCAAATAGTAAAATCAACAGGAAGTTGAAAATTTTATTAAAAAAACAAACAGTACTGGGTTTGGTGATGCTCTATATTGTCTGAATCAGCTCTGTTTGGGTTCATTTATGTGCTAAAAGAGTGACTTTGAGAGCTGTTTTACCGTACAATGTAAGTCAATGAGGAGCATATTTTGAATTATCAATTTCTAATCAATGGAGCAATTATTTTTTATTTCTTGCCCACCTTTGGAGTTACATCATGGCAAGGTAACTACACAACCCAAACCTCTACCAAAGTGGTCTTACCCTTTAAGGGCCACTGTGGCGGCAATGGCTCAGGGTTTGAGTGGCCGGTAGAGCGGCTGGATGGAAGCCGTGAGGTTTCCAGTTCGATCCCGGGCTCCCCCAGAAGAGTTAGTGTGGAAGTGTCCTTGAGCAAGACACTGAACCCCTAATTGCTCCCGATGAGCAGGTTGGTGCCTTGCATGGTTTCCTCCTCCATCGATGTGTGTATGAATGGGTGAATCTATGTAAAGCGCTATATAAATGCACCATTTACCATGAACATGAAATCATGTACGCAATAAGAGACTTATAGAAGTGAGGTGAGTGCCTTGTGCTTTGGATAGAATAGACCAGTGGTTCTCAAACAGTTTCACGTCAAGGACCCCCACATTAATATGGATTTGGTCATGGACCCCCCATCTGAACTTATTTTGTGCCAGGGACCCCATAAAAGATTTGTGTTGCTAAAATGTTTTAAAAATATATATGTATCTTCTTGAAAATAGCAGATTTACAAACTCACAATGTGTTGC
Organism: Gymnoscopelus braueri; assembly: GCF_963280865.1. Classification (NCBI taxonomy): domain Eukaryota; kingdom Metazoa; phylum Chordata; class Actinopteri; order Myctophiformes; family Myctophidae; genus Gymnoscopelus; species Gymnoscopelus braueri. Next base: position 62,363,535 of record NC_137603.1, read on the forward strand.
ATTATGATGTGTTGTGAGCATGTAATGTGCTTTTTCAAATAACAGATGTCTATAGGCTTAAAACGTGGTTAAACAGATTTTGATGCCATATTAAGTAATTTTGTTGGGGACCCCCGGGAACCCCCTCAAGGATCCCTGGGGGTCCCCATACCTCACTTTGAGAACCACTCGTCCTCAAAGTGTCTTTTGGGTTCCAGGGGATGGAAATTAAATTACCACCCCCTAGCTTTCACATTTAACCTCAAAATGATTTCTTCCACCACTATATGATTCACTGCCTTTTTGCTATTATTTTAATGTTGTTTTATGCTTTTGCTTTTCCTTTTTGCTTTATTGTTTAATTAGTTGTAACTGTAATTGTATTCTTTCTCTGTAAAGCACTTTGAGCTGCATTTCATGTCATGAAAGGTGCTATACAAATAAAGTTTATTATTATTATTATTAATATTATTATTGTCTCCGCCGAAGGTGGAGAATATGTTTTCGCTTTGTGTGAGCAAACATTGTTAGCCAAGCTAACATTGGGCAAGCTCCACGTGACACGTGTCAATTTGTTGACACCAATGCCTCTGATTGGCTAGAGGGACGCGTGACGAAATAAAATTCTATAAATAGGTGTGTCACTTCAAAATGCCCTTACTTTTTGAAGTGAGGTAAAACAGGATCAATCAGACTTGATTGGAACAGTACCTTCAGTAAGTCCAAGTCACCCGTCTGTGCGTGTGTGTTTCCCTCTGAGAACACCTAACATTGGTCAAGCAAAGGCGCAGAAGGCCAAAGCTAAGAAAGCATACTCATCTACAATTGTAACGTAGAAGAGGACTAGAGTTGAAATGATCCCACAACAAAGCCGAACTCTTAATACGTGTCAATATGTTGACATCAATGTCTCTGATTGGCTAGAGGGACGCATGACGAAATACAATCCTATAATAAAAAGGTGTGTCACTTCAAAAAGCCGTTTACGTTTTTGAAGCGAGGTAAGACAGGATCAATCAGTCTTGATTGGAACAGTATCTTCTAGTCCAAATCACCCGTCCGTGCGTGTGTGTGTCCCTTTGAGAACACCTGACATTGGTCAAGCAAAGGCGCAGAAGGCCAAAGCTAAGAAAGCATACTCATCTACAACAGTAACACAGAAGAGGACTAGAGTTGAATTGATCCCACAACAAGACCGAAATCTTAATACGTATTAATATGTTGACACCAATGCCTTTGATTGGCTAAAGGAATGCATGACGAAATACAATTCTATAAATAGGTGTGTCACTTCAAAAAACCGTTTACGTTTTTGAAGCGAGGTAAGACAGGATCAATCAGTCTTGATTGGAACAGTATCTTCTAGTCCAAATCACCCGTCCGTGCGTGTGTGTGTCCCTCTGAGAACACCTAACATTGGTCAAACAAAGGCGCAGAAGGCCAAAGCTGATCAAACACACCAATCAACTGCTGAAACTGTTCAAGACAATGAAGATGAAGAAGACAGACAAGTATTTGAACAAACCAGTCAATTATGACGACTCCCATATGATAGATTGCTTCAATGTAAACAGAGCATTGCTTCAATTAAACAGAGCTAAGAATCATAAAGAAAGAATGAAATTAATCAGAGACAAAAAATCGCTAAATGACAAAAGACGAAGACTAGCCATGAATGCTTACAATATGACACAGTATATATCTTTTACTCTACTGTATCTCATTAGTTATTGCTATGATAATATAATTGCTATAGTCTGCTGGCGGAGACTTGTGCTCCGAGGAGCACATTTTCTAGTTATTATTATTATTACCCTTATTATTAGTATTAGTATTATTATGTATCTTTATTTATTCATTTATTTATGTGTACAGTATATATTTTTATTTTTTTACAAGCTCACAACACATGGCGATGCGTTGTGAGCTTGTAGAATGGCTGTTTTTGCAATTGTTTTAATCGGTCTAAAGTACAATTTTTTTTTTGCCACCCTCTATTTCTTTTCATTATGAAATGACACCTCTGGTCACATGATGCTGGTTCCCTTCCCTTATTTGCACCTTATAGGGCAGCCATTCCCAACATATGGGTCGTGGCCCTCTGGTGGGCCGTGAGGAAATTGCAGGTGGGCCACAAAATTATTGGCAAAACAATACAATTTAATGCTAATAACATTAGTATACATCATGTTCTTTTTTAATTTTGAACATTGAAAAATGTGTTATTTGTGATACCAATAAGGAACTCAAAGTACGCCAGAACACAATCAATTGATTGATCATTAAAATAAACATGGTTTAAATTAAAATGAAAAAAGACCATTACTGCATCAAAAGTAATCAACAAACTATACTACTGTATACAAACTGGTCAAACATTGGCCAACGTGTCAAAAAATAAATAAGAAAGAGGCAACAATTGTGAAAGTAGCCAATCTACAAACTCACAACACGTGAGCTTGTAGATTGGCTATTTTCACGATCTGTGCAACCGAGTCGAACTAAATGTAACGCCTCAACTCCTACAATTCCAAGTGCTTGTCAGGGTGGGGGGTTCAAATATGATTATTTTGTGGGTCACAACCTGAAAAGGTTGAGAACCACTGATCTAGGGAGTGATTTCACGGTAGCTAAACGGTAGCAGGCTGATCAGAGCAGAAAGACCACATGCAGGATGCATCCCTAGCCACAATGCACTGCAACTGCCAGGATGTGGTGGTGCGCTGCAAACGTTCCAACCATGCGCTTCTGCAGCTGCACAGCAGGGAAACATTGATCTCACAGAGTCTCTTCTCTAGTCTCATCCTGAAAGTGTGACATTTTAAATGAGGTCCCTCAAATGCTGATTTCACCATTCAATTTTTTATAGTCTTATATTTATACACTTGTGAAAACTGTAAATCCTTTTTTGGTGTCCTGTTAATTTAGAGAACAGTTCTCTACATTGGCTGTACCTGTACTACAGTATTTAGTGGGTACGCAAAAGGACTTTATTTACTAGGTGTCTTGTTTATTAAAATGTTGTGGGTAGGTTGCACCAACTTGGATTAAATTAAGCATGTAGTTTATGGCTAATCAATGATTTTAATCATTGCTTAACAAATCAGTGCTTAAAACATGCCATTCATTTTGTTTGACTGACATTATGGATTGGCCACAGGATAAATCAGTCATACACGTATATGCGCGCACAGGCACGCACGCACGCACGCACAAGTTTCTATAGAGTTGACCGCTGACTGAAAGGTGTCAATGGGGGGGTGATTAGAGGAGTGGCTAGGTTGAATAAATGACCCATTGTTCACTTCCATTACCAGGCGCTGAGGGGTGCTAGAAGTGCTAATGGATAACATCCCCCATAACAAGCATCACCTTCTCCGGCCAGGACCTTCCCCTCTCATCAGTTGTCACCAACCTGGGCGTCAACTATGAGACCCACATCAAACACCTCTGCAAAACATCCTTCTTCCATCTCAGAAATATAGCTAAACTCCGCCCCACCCTCACTCTTCCTGATGCCGAAAAGTTGGTCCACGCCTTTGTCTCCTCCAGGTTGGACTACTGTAATTCACTTCTCGTCGGGATCCCTAGCAAGAGCCTTCAAAAGCTCCAATACATACAGAACAGCGCTGCTAGGATCCTGACGAGAGTGCGCAAATACGAGCACATCACCCCCATTCTCAAATCGCTGCACTGGCTTCCCATCTCATCCCGGACAGAATACAAAATCACCCTGTTAACCCACCAGTGCATCTATGGAAATGCCCCCCCCCCACCTCAAGGAATTGATCGAACCACTGACCGCCACCCGCAGCCTCTGCTCTGGAAACACAAACAAACTTAAGGAACTGCACACCAACCTCCGCACTATGGGAGACCGAGCATTCTATGCAGCTGCCCCCCGGCTGTGGAACTCTCTCCCAGACCATCTCAGAATTCCACAATATGTGAACACTTTTAAGAGAGCACAAAAAACCTAACATTTTAACAAAGCATTTGGTTAGCTTTTTAAGCCGGTTTAATAACCCTGCCTCTCCTTTTTAAACTTGTTTTTAACTTGTTTTTAACCTGTTTTAGACTTTTTGATTATCTTGCAAATGGTTTTCTTTATCTTGTTTTATTATGTACTGTAGTAATTTGTTTGAGGTTTGTTTCAAATGTAAAGTGCAATACAAATAAAATGTATTATTATTATTATTAATGGAAGGGATTTTCTCAGTTTGGACTATTATAGTTTAACACGATCTTCTTCAAATATGTTCCTATTTCAATGAATGATACATCATATGAAAGCTTACATTCTGTATTTTAATAATACATAATCTAAAAAAATGTTCTAAAAAAACTGAATAATGACCAAGGCCTGTAACCGGTCACACATTCCATTCTACTGTTATGATTACAACGAAGGCATGGCAGTGAAATAGGTAGTTACTTGGAAATAACAGTAATTTCATTCCTGCTGTCATCTGTCCCGTTCCCCCTGAAACCTACCTGTTACAGTCTACAGTCTGGTTTCAATGCAGGCCAGATATATTTTTTTGTACATTTATTTTTCAATCTCACTCGAGTCTTTGATTATCCTTCATCAAGATTTTTCCCCCAAAAAAAAAAAATAGCAGATCTACAAGCTCACAGCGCGTCACTTTGTGCCGCGCTGCAAGCTTGTACATCTGCTATTTTTGAGAACCACTGTTCTAAGCCAATGTTCTAAATCCTAAGAGTTTTCTGAAAAAAACATGTTGCAATATCAGTGGTGGAAAGTAACTAAGTACATTTACTTTAAATTTTGAGGTATTTGTACTATTTGAGTATTTCCAATTTCCAATACTTTTACTTCTACTCCACTACATCTCAGAGGCAAATATTGTACTTTTACTTCACTACAATTATTTGAAAACTTTAGTTACTAGTTACTTTTCAGATAGAAATTATGATATAACGCGTCGCATCGCGACGCGTTGTGAACTTGTAGATCGGCTATTTTCAAATATGTAGTACTTTTACTTTTGGTACTTTAAGTACATTTTTATGCCAATACTTCTGTACTTTTACTCAAGTAAATTTTGAATTCTGGACTTTTACTTGAAATGGAGTATTTTATAGTGCAGTATTGGTACTTTTACTTAAGTAAAGACTTTGAGTACTTTTTCCACCACTGCAATATATATAGCTAAAACCTAAAATGACACACAGATGCTTCCCTGGTTTTAATGGGTCAAACTGTGTGCAACTGCATTATTTGATGACGATTTAGTGTGGGTTGATCCAGTTTCATCCTTGTTGATGCAACCCACCCACCATCTCTCACAGGAAGTGGTGAACCAACCGCATTCTCCCTTTACGTAAATAGAAAACGTAGTTTTAAAAAAAAATTCATTCTACTTCATGCTTTGCTATCGTCAATGAAATCTTCCATCGTACAGATTGTATTATTATTACTATTATTACTAATAATGTTGTGCAGTGGTGGAAGAAGTACTCAGGTATTTTACTTAAAGTTGTACAATGCAGATTCACAAATAACGATTTTTAGCAACCTCTGCTGGTCACTACCGTCACTGCATACAATTTCCGTAGTCCTCGATTACCCAGAATTCCATTTGTTTTCACCGGAAGCCGGAAGCGTTTCAAAAAGCGTTATTTTAATTGTTTTATACTATCTGCGGATCGTTTCTCTTAGCCAGTGGAGCATTAGTTACCATGAGCTGTGCTTTCTTTTTCTGTTCTTTTTCGATCTTCCAATCCTACATTCTCTTAAAATCAGCGTGAGGTTCCTTTTTGTTATTAGCGCGGTAGTTCCTGGCCAAACAGGAAACCGTTGCGGTAGTTCCTGGCCAAACAGGAAACCAGTGCTTTTCCGCCTCCATTTTCCGGCCAGATGACGTCATTTTCCCGGGAAATTCCCCCCCGACAGCGTTCAATAGAAAATATATAAATAAAAGGCTTCCGGGGGTGAAATTCATGGAGTGGGTGTTGTGAAACTTTTGCCACTCACAAAAGATATACAATACAATTTAATTTTCGTTTTTGTTTTAACGTTACCTAGTATTACTTTAAGTAAAAGTAGCAATAGCACAATATAAAAGTACTCTGTTACAACAAAAGGCCTGTGTTCATAATGTTACTTGAGTAAAAGTACAAAAGTATCAAAATATACTCAAAGTACCTAAAGTAAAGCTACTAAAATGTTTGAAAATAGCTGATCTACAAGCTCACAACGCATCACGATGCGACGCGTTGTGAGCTTGTAGATCAGCTATTTTCACAGCCTATGTATAAAATAGGGCTAAAGTGGTTAATGTATGTTTTATAATATAATAATTAGCAAAATAACTAGTAACTAAAGTTTCAAATAATTGTAGTGGAGTAAAAGAACAATATTTGCCTCTGAGATGTAGCGGAGTTGAAGTAAAAGTACTGGAAATTGTAAATACTCTAGTGAAGTAAAGAACCTCAAATCTTTACTTTAGTCAAGTACTTGAGTAAATGTCTTTGTAGTTACTTTACACCACTGATATTGTGTTCAATCAATTATAACATTGATGATGGTGATATAATGCATTTAAGTACATACAAATCCAACTTTAGCTTATCTACAATACGTTGCAACACTACAACGCATTGTGAATTTGTAGATCTGCTTTGAGTACATTTTAAGTGTGATTATGAAAAATGTTGCAACACAAAAAGTCGTAAATCATTCTATGACTATTGTAGCTTACATTATCACTGTTACCCAAACAGTGGGTCGGGACCCATATGTGGTGAGTATATACCCCTTTATGTTTTTGTTACCTACGTTTTGTTTTTAATTATTATTGTTTCAAAAGATTTAAAAGAAATTCCCCAGAAAACATTCTCACAAGTAAAAAAAAACTCACACGTTTTGCCAAAGAATTCCATTGAAAAATACATATTTTTTAAATCCATTAATTAGGAGCTTTAAGAAGTAATGAAAAAAGAAGATCTACAAGCTCACAACACGTCGCATGTTGTACAGTAGAAGTAGAACATCTGTATCATTTTAGATTTTAGCTGAAACCATTACCATGATAAACAAACTCATAGCGTGGCACCGAGTGCCGCGCTATGATCTTGTAGATCTGCTATTTTTGAAAAATCTTGAATATTTGTGCAAATCTTTGAATACATATATTTTTGGAAACAACATTTTTAACTCAAATCTTTGCTTCTGGGGGGTCCCTGCAACAAAATATTTTGATGGAGGTCGGCAGCCAAAAACATATCATTTACTAATAATGTACTGTAGATGTTGTAGATCAGCTATTTTCACTAGTTTGGGTCCCGGGGGAGACATCAAATTTCTCTTCTGAGGTCTCGAGCTAAAACGTTTGGGAACCACTGGCTTGTATCATTCTCATTGGGTCTAATGATTATAATATTGTATCTTACCTGCACAGCAGTGCTGTGACTGTGCGTCAGTCTGTCCGTTCAGACCGATCAGAAGCAAGATCCAGACACACATCATCTCCTCAGAGCTGCTGGTTCCCAGTGTGAAGCAATCTGCTGGACAGTGCTGGTGGACAAAATATGTACTCAAGTAAATGCCGGTAGGCAGCGGTTCCGGTAGGAGACAGAAAGGAGACTCTTTGTGTCTCCTACCGGAACCGCTGCCCGTCATCAAATTATTGACTTAGGAATGCGACAAAAACAAAAAAAAACATCCATGAATTCAAGTCTCCATGGGGTGACTAATCGATAGAAAAAAAGTCATTTTGGGGGTGAACTATCCCTTTAAGTATTCACAAGTACAAATTACTACGTACATGTGCTTTTTTAAATATATCACTGTATTGAAATTTAGAACATTTCAAAAGTTTCTGTGAATTTCAAATAGAGGGAAAATAGCCAACTTACAAGCTCACAATGTGTCGATAAGTTGTAGCAATGCGTTAGTTAAAGGCTGTACATTAAAAGTTTTACTTGAGTTAAAAAAGTATTGGTATCAGTTAGTAATTACAATTTACAATTTAGGCATACAGCAGACACTCTCCAGAGCAACTTACAGTAAGCAAGGTAAACACATACATCAAACGCAGAGAGACAGTGTAGTGACTCAAGTAAACCAAGAACCTAAACAATATAATATCAAAAGTAATGATTATCAATAGTGATTCTTCCACTGACCTGCTCGCCTCCACTTCTGTGCTCCACACTCACGTATAATCCTGGGTGCTACTAGGTGAACTCCACAAGTTTCACAATACGATGTGAAGCAGTTGATTCCAGATGGTTCGTCACAGAGTGACTGAAGATACGCTGTTATCTACCACTGTGATCCACACACACACACACACACACACACACACACACACACACACACACACAAAACACACACACAAAACACACACAAACACACACACACGCACGCGCACACACACACACCCTCGCACACACACACCCTCACACACACACAGGCGCTCGCAAACATACACATTTGCAGTGGTGGAAGAAGTACTCGGATATTTTACTTAAGTGAAAGTATCAATACTGCAATATAGAAATACTCTGTAACAAGTAAACGTCTAGAATTCAAAATGTACTTGAGTAAAAGTACAAAAGCATTGTCATCAAGATGAAAAACAGTTCACTCAATGACCTGGTGACCTAAGATGACACGTCGATGTAGTTGACAGAAGTTACTGGGAAGTAGTAGGTCAAGATATGCAACAGATCACTTCTCCTCCATTTCATTATCAGATGTTGTACACATATCTTTTAGTTAGTTTCATACTTCAGCATGATCGATACTGTTGGTTAAATTACATTATTCAAACAATCATAATTTTCATCATGTCCAGCATTAGATCTGCCACACTGCTTCATTACAGTCAAGGTCCTCTTTTTGACCCCCTGTGGTTTTGTAATGGCCCAGTACTTTTCCCATATGCGTGTGTGTCTGTATCACAGCATTCGTGCCTCACACCCAATCTATGTGTGCGCGTGTGCCTGTGTGCGTGTAGCCTGGTAAACCCTCCCTCCGGAAATCTCAATGAATTGGAATTGAGATTTCCGGAGGGAGGGTTTACCAGGCTAGAAAATAACAGGGAAAACCCTATAACAATTTGATAAAAGGGTTTACCAAACTTTTCTCAGTTGATTCTTATGTGTTTTTCCTGTAGAATCCATTTCTGCAATATACATTTTTTGTATTGTGCATATTTAATTGGATAATTAGCCTATTTGACACATGGGCGGATATAGTTGTACAATACATTTGTGTGGATAATTTGGCAATAGGCAGACAGAATTATGTGTTTAGGCCACAGAACATTTACACTTGATCAAAATAATCTTATTTGTATATCAAATTAAGTTTTTAGATTAGATTTGCAGAGCAAATATGCAAACTAGGCAATGAAGTGTATTATATATTCCGACTTAAAGCAAACATTTTTTAGATAATAGTTACGCATAACACACAGATCAACTAACAAGTCTTATTAAAAGTCATCTGAGTAATCACTCTCTCTGTCTGATGTATCTGGATCATTACTGGGTACAAAATCTCTGTCACTCTCTGATGAGGAAGAAGGCATTTCTGAAGCAGATGTAAGATCATGTTCAGTGGATGTAGCATCTTTCGTTTTCCGACTCTTTTTAGCAGGTTGACTCTTTGGTTTCTTTCTTTGACTTTCCGGTCTCTCATCATCACTCATCATCAGCTTCCTCTCCGCGCTTTGATTTCCTGGGAGGTTTTCTGCTCAGGCTTGGTGGAATTGCAAGTGAACCAAACTGGGACAAGACCATTGTCTGACTCTTGCCAGCCATTGTTATCTGGTGTGGGATAAACAATATCTTGCTCACTACACTGTCTCCAGATGTATGTTTGTAAGTTAGATCTCTTCAGATGTTCCTGTGAGCCATTTTTGTCAGGAAGAAGACCCAAACTTGATTTGATCCTCTGTTGCTCATACATTCTGACTTGTGTTTCCACATCTTCTTCACTCTCTTTTCCTCTTCACTCTCTTTTCCTGGATACATCTGCATGAAGATGAGTATTTTCTCAACCTGAAATGAGACCGGAAGAATTCCTAATGAAGTCAGCAGGGTGAACTTGCTCTGTGTCACCATTTTCTTGAGTGGTTTGACTTTTGCTACTTTGTAGGGATATGAGGTTGTATCACACCCTGTAACACTATGATAGGCAGTAGAGATGCACGATATTGATTATGACCGATATCCGATATCCGATTATTTGCTTGGTCATATCGGCCGATACCGATCCGATACCGATATATTATATATTATATTTATATTGAGCTCATTGCAGATTTTTTTTATTTTAATTTGTTTTACTGGTGAAAGTTGATGGTAAACCCCCCTCTCCACTAACCCTACTGTGATGAAAAATATTTATGGAATAAATACATTCATTATATATATTCTTCTAAGTAACAAACTTAACTATGACATCATTTTTGTATGCTATAAGCCATCACATAATTATTTGAATCTTTGTATAACACAAAACCATATGTTATGTGGCCTATGGAACTAAGATCATTGAATCTAGTTTGTTATTAGTGTTATTCATATTGTCTGTTGCCTAAATTAATTAGCCTCTGCTCTAAACAATAAAGCCCCCCTTAGCTCTCCCAATCACAACTCCCTAGAGCCACCACTGTGTGTGTGTGTGTGTGTGTGTGTGTGTGTTTTTGATTGATTGATGTAGTTTATTTAGAAAGACATGAGAATAGTACATGACAGTACATAACAGTACATGGAAGTACAAATTCACAATACAAGGTCTACTAAACTGGAAACCCTCATTAAGCATTACGCTTGTTTAAGATGAGGACCCCATGCACACAAATCATGATGAAATATAAGAGGCAGGCAGATATACACACTACTATACAGAATGTCATACAATCAGCTTTCAGGTTACTGGTATGACGAGAGAAAAAAATATATATATATACAAAAGAGGAAAATGAAAGAGGGGGGGGGGGGTAGGGAGGGGTAGGTTAAGACTTAGACAGGGGCCATTTTCGAATTGCAGCCTCCTGAAGGTGTATCTTTAGGGCAGTTTTGAAAGTGAGTAGGGTTTTACACTCCTTTACTCCTTTTGGTAGGGCATTCCACATTTTTGATGAATAGCATGAGAATGAGTTCATACCCTTAGTTGAGCCAAATCTGGGTTGAACATGATCAGTGGAGCTGCCTCTGGTGTTATGATCATGGACTTCATTAACATTTTTGAAGTATTTTGACAAATACAGGGGGATCCCAATGTTGTGGTGTATCTTGAAGACCAGGCCCATAGCAAGTTGCTGTACTCTGTCCTCAACCCTAAGCCATCCAATCCTAGCAAAATGAGCAGGGGTTAGATGGGTTCTGTGATTGAGGCCAAGAAGTAGCCTTACAAGTTTGTTTTGGGATGTTTGGAGCCTTGTTTTTAAGGCCTTGGAGGTGTTGTGATACCATGAAGTGCATGCATAATCATAATGACCTTGAATGAGGGCCCCTGCAAGAATCTTCAGAGTATTCTTACTGACTAGGCGATCAATCCTCCACAAATAGCGTGTTGTTCGGTTGACATTTTTGATTTTTTTGGTGTGTGTGTGTGTGTGTGTGTGTGTGTGTGTGTGTGTGTGTGTGTGTGTGTGAGATATACAAACTAATCTTAGAGGGACAGCTTGCTTCGTACACTACACTAGACTACAGATTGTAGGACAACAGGATGTCAAAGACAGAAACATTACCAGCTGAGAGCTAATTTGTGCTCATTCTCTGTGGTTAAATACACAAGCAGCTTGCTTGTTCAAAAGCGGCCGCTGGTTGCACTCGAGTCGAGTAACGACTAACGAGTGTTTGTTACGTCGATGTTAAATAACGAGGCAATGTACACATTCGTGTTGAAAATATATCCTCCACTGTATCACTACTATAATCTAATTTAAGATGTACAAGAAACCCTCTGACTGTTCTGGGTATGAACTATGGACGTGAAGAGTTTGTTTGCTGTTAGTTTGACTACTTTCTGTTCATGCAGCAGCTTAGCCTAGCCTGTTGTGCAGTGCACTGTCTGTCTGAGAGAGACGGCATCTAGAGTGTGTGGAGGGGGGAGGAGCTACAGCCGACTCTCTTAAAGAGACAGAGACAGGCAGAGAGACTGCTCTCGTTCATTTTATTATACAATATATACAATATCGGTGAATTTAATCGGGTTTATTTTGAGATCGCTTCGATACTGATATGGCATTTTAGGGCCGATATCGGCCGATTCCGATACGTTACCGATTATATCGTGCATCTCTAATAGGCAGGCAATACCTCACATACTTCCTTCCCATAAGCTTTACAAACTTTGCTGATGTCCACATATCGCTCTCTGTCAATTTTCTCAGCAGTATCACCTTTGCTAAAGGCATAAAACAAATATATCAGTATATGCAGCAACAACCTCTACTGGTCTGTCAGATAACGATGCATGCCGAACAACTCTTGTGTTATATTTGGTCCTGCTCCCGGTGATAAGACACCACCGGTGACAATCCATGGTTCAGCTATTGAACAAGTCCCATCTTACAAATATCTGGGGGTGATGATAGATGCCACCTTATCATGGTCATCTCATATTGATTATATTTGTAAGAGGATACAGCAGCGTATGTATTCCCTACGCCGACTTAGATCGTTTGGTGCTAGCAGTCAGATCTTGTCTCTTTTCTATACGTCTGTTGTTCAAACTGTGATGTTGTACTGTAGCACGGCCTGGTTTAACAGCCTACCAGTGGTATATAAGAACAAACTGTATAGCCAAATTAAGATCTGCGCTAAAATTGTTGGTAGGCCAGTTGAGGCTGTGTTACGTTCCTTTAAAGAAGCCCAGATCAATAGCATGCTTAGACTGGCGAAGAGCATCTCCTCTGACCCCTTACATGTTTTAAATGATGAATATCGACTGTTGCCCTCCAGGAGGCGGTTTGGAGTCCCAGAATATAAGAAAAACAGGCTAAAGAACTCTTTTGTACACCAGTCTGTTCTGCTTTTAAACCAATATCGGTAAGCCAAGAGGATGTTCTATTGTTCTTGTTTCTGTCTGCTACTGTGATGTGTGTCCTGTAATGTATTGTGTATGTCTTGTCTGTATCTTGAAACGGTGACGTCTTGGACACAAAGCAAATTTCAGTGAAAACTGACAATGAAGTTGTATCGTATCGTATCGTATCGTATCGTATCGTATCGTATCGTATCGTATCGTATCGCATCTGCTTCATGGTGGTTGCATTGCTCTAAGAGCATAACTTCTTCAGATGTGATTGACCAAGCATTGTTGGGTTCTGTAAAGACTAGTGGGATGTCAAACCTTGATCTGACAGTCACTCTTGTAGTAATTAGCAAGGAAGTTAATCAGTTCTGTCTTGTTTTCACTACTAGAAACGTAGTACAGTTTTGGCCCTGTGGCAGAGATTGCCCCTTTTCAGTTATCACAACCTTCCTTCCTGCTTGGCCCCTTCTCTTTTGTGCCAAGTCTTTGATTCTGTGTTCCCCTTAGGTATCCATGACTATCACTAGTTTTGTTGGATTCAACAGCTTTGGTGGCATGCAAAATCGAAGCAGACTATCAGCATATTCCCCCCATGTCTTCTTTGGGGAAACGGACTGAACAGCAGCCATGCCATCAATTACCCACTCTGCTCTGATGGGTGCTTGTTCAGTAACTGCCCCAGCCTCCGTGATCATATGGTCCCGTAGCATTGCTTTTGATCCTTGCCTCAGATCTTTATCTTCTGTGGAAAGGGCTAATGGTACAGAGGTCAAAGGATATGAGTGAGCTTCCCTTGCACTGGTAGATTTGCCCACTAGACTGCCAAATGCCTGCTTTTCCTCTTTCAGTATGTTTCTCTTTCAGTATGTTTCAGTATGTTAACTCTTTTTTTCACAAATGTGTTTGCTTTAAGTCGGAATATATAATACACTTCATTGCCTCGTTTGCATATTTGCTCTGCAAATCTAATCTAAAAACTTCTTTTTATATACAAATAAGATTATTTTGATCAAGTGTAAATGTTCTGTGGCCTAAACACATAATTCTGTCTGCCCATTGCCAAATTATCCACACAAATGTATTGTACAACTATATCCGCCCATGTGTAAAATAGGCTAATTATCCAATTAAATATGCACAATACAAAAATTTATATTGCAGAAATGGATTCTACAGGAAAAATGCATTAGGATCAACTGAGAAAGGTTCCGTAAACCCTTTTATTAAATTGCTATAGGGTTTGCCATGTTATTTCTTCTCATGTGTCAAATATGCTAATAATCTAATTAATTATGCACAATACAAAAATGTACATAGCAGAAATAGATTCTATGGGGAAAAACACATAAGAATCAACTGAGAAAAGTTTGGTAAACACTTTTATCAAATTGTTATAGGGGTTTCCCTGTTATTTTTGCCCATTTGGCAAATATGCAAATTATCTCATTAATTATGCACAATACAAAAATGTATACAGCAGAAATGGATTCTATGGGAAAAAACACATAAGAATAACTGAGAAAAGTTTGGTACACCCTTTTATCAAATTGTTATAGGTTTTGCCCAGTCTATAAGGAGCAACTTCTTGAAGGCCAGAGGGCACACCAGTTATGCACACTATCTATATATTGCTTTTATGTTAATATATTGCCTTTAATGATTGCATAGGTTAGTAATTTCTTTTTTTGGTCTATGTATGGACAGCAATGAAACAATAGTATTTAGAACAAACATAATATACTCTTATTCTAATACCAACTGTCATAACTAAAGCTTTAAAGGATATAAATTGCCATCACAGAGAAAGATTGAAAAACAGCTAATTTCAAAACTACTGTATTTGAAATATCTCTTTCACTAGATCACACACATGTGTGCTACTGTATGTGATCTTCTTTTGACAGCTAATGTAATAGATAAAGTAATGTTTTCAAAGAACAAATATGACCTAAGGCGTCCCTTCCCTTTCATGTTTATGCTTGGATTAAAAATGTTCAATGTATGTGATACATTAAAACGTTGTCTTTCTTTTGATCTGGAGTAGTTCCAAGGTAAACTCCTATTTCTTTCTTTCTTTCTAACATCTCCAGGATGGAACGACCCGGGCCACCCAGGCCCCTGGGCAGACAGTGGTCTGATGTGGGGGGGCACACCCCAACGTGAGAGCAGAAGGCCAGCAGAGGAGTGACACCATTGAAGCCCAGGCCTCAGTTTCCGGTGGACACTGGGCAACGATCAATGTTCTCTGCCCCGCTCCTATCAAGGCATGCAACAAGTGGGGTAGACTTATCAGATCAGCTGATACAGTACTACCCATCGAAAAGTTGCTGGATGGTATAGGACAATGTTTCTCCACTTCCCGGACATTGCAACAACCAACGCCTTCATCCTCCACAAAGAGCTGTCCAAAGGACACTGATCCACCCCAGAACCCAAAAGACAAACAAAGAAGTAATATACAAAATTTGACAAATTAAAAGAAAAGGATTATATACAATATGAGATTATTTTGGGATTAATCTACCATGGCTTAGTACACTTCTGGTTACTACCTGTTCTCTAATTGTTCTCTCTTGTTCTGTTTGTTTGATAGGTCGTCCACTAAGTTTGGACGTGGGTCCTGGTTGTTACGGTCGTTGATTGCTGTTAGCGGGTCCACATCATGGACGCCATTTTAGGGAATGATTGAACATCCAGAACACCATATGGAGCTGGCTGACACATCCAAGTCTGACTTTGGGACCTAATATACGATATGGAGCCAACTCATCGTGACATCACAGAGTTGACACAAGCGTTCTAGCCAATAGTATAAAGGCAACCGCAGCAGCAGAGAGAGACCAAATTCACCCAATGACATTCCAACTCCAGTACTTGGCTATTTATCACAGATATTTGAGACTATAATATCTCCAGGGCCATTCCGAGTTCAGCATACTGGTGTGGTGTGCTCATGTAGGGTTCCTATGACATGATATGATGCAACCATATGACATAATCAATGATGTTGCACCTTCAAATAAGAGGTCCAAATTGTGAACTTAAGACGTACCCAAATATGGAGATGACTGACATCATAGTACTGATGTCATAGACTGACTGGCCTCCAAGAACTGAACTGCACAACCTAGAAAGTACATTCCAGAATCTGAACATCATCGGGCCTTCAGCATTTTGGGACCACAAGCAGCTGACCTAGATGTGATGAGCAGAACAACTCTTAACGCTTGTGAACAATGTTGGCCTGACATTGGAGAGATACCATCATGCATCCTGCTAAGTTGACCTGGCAGTTGACTCTGAATTCCTTCAGAAGAGCAAACCACTGCTGTAGCCACCTGTCTGCTCTCTCCGACTGCTTCCTACCAAAGGGGAAAAAAAGGACCGGCCAGGGTCCTGACGTATCTCAGAGCACAGTGTGGCAAGAGGTTTTAGCAAGCTGCAAGGCTTTCATCCATCAGTCAAACTAGAGACCGCAGGTTATGGTAAAAGACTGTTGAGTCTCTCAGCTTCAGCGATTGTGAAATCGGCACCAGCAGCTATCCAGCCATACCTCCGGCTAATGAGACTTGATAAACCAATTGGAACATGGCTGTTGTATCTGCCGTGCACATGGAGCATCGGTCTGGCTGCCTGCCCCAATGCTAACCTTGTTTGGTACAGGGGCTCTCCTGATGAGAGGGGCCGGCTGCACCATCAATGACATGTGGGACAAGGACTTTGACAAGAAGGTGTCCAGGACCGCTACACGACCCATCGCCTCGGGGGAGATCTCTCAGATACAGGCTCTGGTTTTCCTTGGAGGCCAGCTGTCATTGTCTTGCTGTGTCTTAATTATTACAGTATAGCACTTGGTGCTGCTTCAATGTCTCTGGTCATCACCTATCCATTGATGAAGAGGATCACCTACTGGCCACAGCTTGTGTTAGGTCTAACCTTCAACTGGGGAGCACTGTTGGGCTGGTCTGCTGTCCAGGGCTCCTGCGACTGGTCAGTGTGTCTCCCTCTGTATTTCTCAGGAGTTATGTGGACGCTGATTTATGACACTATCTATGCTCACCAGGACAAAGACGATGACATTCAGATAGGACTCAAGTCTACGGCACTGCAGTTTGCGCATCAAACCTAACCATGGTTGAGTGGCTTTATGGTGGCCATGATGTCAGGACTGGTTATCAATGCTGAACAGAGTCTACCTTACTATGCTGTACTGTCCACAGTGGCCCTTCACCTAATTCATCAGGTTTACACACTGGATATCAACAAACCAGAGGACTGCTCGAAGAAATTTGTCTCAAACAAAAACCTTGGATTGCTGTTGTTTTTAGGCATTGTCACAGGCAATTTGTGGAAAGAGAGAAGATAAACTAATGTATATTACAGAACGAAGAACAGTTTTAAGAAAATACATTCAGAGTCAGAGGTCAAACATAATTCAATGAAACAGTTGTGTATATACATTTTCTCTTATACCTACAGTATGGTAATGAAAAGCTACAGTACACAACACCGCTCATCTTCCTTTTTTGTCAGGTATGTCCTTGCTAAGTTTGGTTTTGGTTCTAGATTTTTTAAGATGGGCCAATCTCTTGTACTCTAGTCCAAGACCACCTGCAGTTCAAAAGAATGGTTTGATACCTTAAGTAGGCAGTGCCACGATTTTGGTACCACAAATGCCTGGTTCACACTGCAATGTATAGCCACAATTATCTTGTTTTAGCGCTCCGATTTGACGCAAAATCGGGCTTCGCTCGCTGTGTGAAGGGTTAAGCACGCAACCCGAGCGTGATTCTAGCGCTCGGGGAATACTCTCATGAGTGTCTCAAAAACTCTCAAAAATGCAACGTAACATCCTGCGAGATTATTTTGTCTCGCCTGCCGTAGACAGTGTTCCCGGGCTGGAGGACTATATTTAGGAATGTGGGATGGAAAAAAACATTTAACAGTTTCTATCCTAGATAATGTATTGGTATACACAAAAGCTTTTCAAATTTAACAGAAATAACAACGACAACAATACATGTCCTTGTCGTACGGCAAGGAAAGCAGGAAGCTACCTACTTTTTTAATGAAAAAAGTATTTATTTACCTCCAACTCTCTCTGCGAAAGCAGACAATTTACTTGCGTCTCCCCATCCATTATTTTCTTCTGCTTTGGTCTTTTGCTGCAAATCAGCGCACTAACAACTTGCATAGCCTGTTTCTTCTGGACATCCATTTTAGAATAGGGACACACAAACAAGACCAGGAGACCTGGTTCTGCCAGACCCAGACTTCACATGACGTGTCAGCCTGTGTCTATGCCCATGTATGGACGAAAGGGGGACAGACTTTTATGGCTGGGGCCTAAGGACAAAGTGACCAAAACCTGTTTTTTGCCCATGTATGGAGAAAACGGGTACAAAACATGCCCATGTATGGACGAAAGGGGGACAGACTTTTATGGCTGGGGCCTAAGGACAAAGTGACCAAAACCTGTTTTTTGCCCATGTATGGAGAAAACAGGTACAAAACATGCCCATGTATGGACGAAAAGGGGACAGACTTTTATGGCTGGGGCCTAAGGACAAAGTGACCATGCCCATGTATGGAGAAAACAGGTACAAAGCCTCATGTAAGCCAGACCCCCTGGGTCCGGCAATAAATAGATAGCTACCCCTTTCTCCTCCATCGAGAGGGGTCTCGCAAAAGTTGTCGTGTGATTTTAATGGTGCCATGACATTATTCCGACATCCCGTTATTCCGACCCTCGAACCTCGAACTAACCTAATTGTCGGAATAATGGGATGTCGGAATTATGAACGGACCCCACCTTAAAGGAGAATTTTGGACTAAAGTTTTCTTACCTTTTCTATGACGTTATGATATCTTAGGATGAATGGTACAGTAGAAAAATGTCATAACTCCACCCCTGAGCCGCTACAGCTTAAAATGTGCGCGGATAGGCCTTAGGTTAGATCACATATTTTAATAGCTTTTTTTTTTTTTTTTTTTAGATCTGACGTTCATAGTGACAGAACACTGTCCCAAAACAAATAAAAAAATAAAAATAAACAGAAGTCTCGCTAGACGAGATTGAAATCTCGAGATTTCAATCTCGTCTAGCGAGACTTCTGTTTTTTTTTTTTTTTTTTTTGGTTGCATAGTGTTCTGTCACTATGAACGTCAGATCTCACCAAAAACATTTTAATAAAAAAGCTATTAAAATATGTGATCTAACCTAAGGCCTATCCGCGCACCTTTTAAGCTGTAGCGGCTCAGGGGTGGAGTTATGAAAAATTTCTACTGTACCATTCATCCTAAGATATCATAACGTCATAGAAAAGGTAAGAAAACAAAATTCTCCTTTAAGTGTCACATCTCGTGTGGTTTGAGACCAGACAGAGCTGTTGGAGATGAGTCATGGTGGAATGTCTTGCAGTGTGTGATATCTTGTCACCAATCAGTCATATAGTGTGGAAACCATAACGATTTAGGACAGTCAATTTCATGTAAGAGAGTTGAGTAGTGTGAACTGGCAATTTCATGATATTATGAATTTTGAAATGATTTACTTGAATTTCAAAAGTTACTACTGTACATGGTGCACCGCATTCAAGTAAAGAACAAACATGTTTTATGTAGCCTATACAGCTGTACATGCAGTCTTAACTGAGAACATTCATAACCACCATTGAGAATGCATACTGTTGGTCTAAATGTTGCCAAAGCTGTTCAGCATGGAACTTTAAGCCTTAAGTCGCAGTGTGTCCATTGCACCTTACATGATAATGCATTGGTGTGTTCCAAATGCACATTTATTTCCATTCAATGGTTAAATGTGTGCTTTAATTTTCAGGTCAAATCAGAACTTAACAGACTCCAATGATTAAATGATTGATGCATATATACAGTATCTGTACGCATCTGTAAAAAGGTTAGAAAAGAAAAGAGAGAGAAAAAAAAAAAACTTGATAGCTTATTTCCATTGTGGTCCTTTGAGTGCCAACGACCAGTAAACATACCTGCACACTACCTGACTTCTGCACAGTACAAGCAAGCTATATTGAGAGGGAGAGATGACATTTCAGTCACAAAAGACCTGCCAAATGGCAGGTTGAGTTTTATCATTTGCAAGACCGACACACAGACTAGCCAAATCGACGGATGACTTCATGTCCCCATACTCCATTGCAAGAGCATGAAAGAACGGGAGAATGGCTGGAACCATATAAGTGACCATTTAACTTTGTCCATAGATTAAAGGTATTGTAAGTGAAATTGTCTATTGCTATTGTCAATAATGCATGCCTAGAATTCAATCTGATGGGGTGTGTACTTCTTGTGTTTAACCCTGCTCCCCCAGACTCTGCCAGCTCAGTTGCATCTGGATGGAGGAGGGCAGAACGTGTTGCTGTTATTATCCTAAATAGTGGCCCTCTCGTAAATCCTCCGGTTTACACCACAGGTCTGAGACAGGCTCCATACCCTCCCCAAGAGGAACAGAGACTCAAACAACTCGGTGCAGAGTTTGTGCGTACCAGCCGTGGCGGTTTCATAACCTTCCACGGGCCGGGCCAGTTGGTGTGCTACCCCATCCTGCACCTGGCCTGTTTTAAGAAGAGCGTGCGCTGGTACGTGTGTGAACTGGAGAGGACGGTCATACGACTCTGCAGAAAGCTCGGCATCCAGGCCTCAACGTTCCCACACACTGGAGTCGGAGACAACAAGATATGTGCTATAGGGATCCATTGTGGGTGGTATCACGTCTCATGGCATAGCTCTGAACTGTAGCACTGACCTGACCTGGTTCCATCACATTGTGCCCTGTGGAATCCAGGGCAAAGGAGAGACGTCTCTGAGCACTGAGCTGGGAAGGACCGTGACTCCTGCTGAGGGCGCTCCCTACCTGCTGGAGGCCTTCGGAGAACAATTTGACTGGAGTAAGAGAATGAACACCATAATGGACAGTACACTCTTACAAATGGTGGGTTGTTTTGTCAACCCAGTCTCAGTCAGTCCGACTCCGACGTTTTAAACTTTGGTAACGTTAGGCCTAACTGTTATGTTAAAACAGTGAAAAGACGTTTGGACTACTGAATCTTATTTCATTTTATTGTATGTTTGTTCTTAATGGACTCTCTGTTTGTGTTGATGTTTCAGGTTGATACGAACAATCGATGGACGATTTTGTGACCTCAAAGTTGATTGAGTGGCAGCTTCCAGGGCTGATAGAAAGGTTCAGAGGTAAGCTAATTTATAAGTCATCTCCATGCCTTCATTGTATGGGTACTGTGTTATGGTTCAGCCACTGTCATCATTATGTGCCTGCTATACACTCTGTGCATAGGAAATGAATGGGACTAGTTAGCCACTGTAGCTTGCTGCCAATGCCTCAGTTTTTAACATTGAGTGATCCATCTTGTGATTCAATATCTTTGCTGTAGTTCAACTGTAGTAGTTTAGTAGTCTACTGTAGTTTACTGTCTACAACAGGGGTGGGCAACTTTGATGATGGAGAGGGCCACTATATGTCCACACTCACTCTAGAGAGCCACATTGCATATATATACTGTAGCTAAAATAGCAGATCTACAAGCTCAAAAGGTGTCACAGCGCGACACAGTTTGAGCTTGTAGATCCGCTATTTTTTAATTAGAATTCTAAATGTTTTGCTAGTTTTTTTTTTTATTTCAAATGCATTTAATAATACTTATGCTTACTTTATTAACTTAAATACAAATACATTGGACATAAAAAAGACTACAATTTTAATACAAGTCATTAAGCTACTAGTATAGACTGAAGTAAGTAAAGCAGCTGAAATCAAGTGTAACAGCTGAAATCAAATCAACCTGCGGGCCACATTAAATTAAGGTGCTGGCCGCATGTGACCCCCGGGCCGCCAGTTGCCCATGTACAGTATGGTCTACTACTATTGGATTAAAATAAACATGGTGTGTTCCAAATGCACATTTATTTCCATTCATTTGGCTAAATGTGTGCCTTAATTTTCAGGTCAAATCAGAACTTAACAGACTCCAATGATTGAATGATTGATGCATATATACAGTATCTGTACGCATCTGTAAAAAGGTTAGAAAATATAAGAGAAAATAAAAGAAAAAAGCTTGATAGCTTATCTCCATTATGGTCCTTTTGATTGCCAACGACCAGTAAACATACCTGCACACTACCTGACTTCTGCACAGTACAAGCAAGCTATATTGAGAGGGAGAGACGACATTTCAGTCACAAAAGACCTGCCAAATGGCAGGTTGAGTTTTATCATTTGCAAGACTGACACACAGACTAGCCAAATCGACGGATGCCTTCATGTCCCCATAATCCATTGCAAGAGCAATCGTCATGCATCGTCACGTCCGGTTGAGCATGTGAGTGAAGACGCAGCGTGAGACGCTCCTAAGTTTTATTTATTATATAATGGACTAACCCGGGCAAATACCTTAACTTTCACTCAGTTTTAACAAAAGGAAAGAGATAAGGAAAAGGAAAGAGATAAAAGTAAGAAACAAAAGAAAAGGGTATAACTCTAAGTTTGTGATCCTGTACACGTGTTTTTGGATGCGCCATGGCTACCCACAGCAAAACTACGGTTGTGCTATCCCCCGAGTTGGAGAAACTTCGCCTGTTCTAATTGAGGAACTGGGTGCTACTTTAATCACAACTCTTAAAAAGACACTCGATGATGCACTAAAGCCAATCACGGCCATGCTGGATGACATCAAAACGACCACGGCCTCCCACGCCGTTAAGCTGACTGATATGGAGACTACATTGTCTGATCATAGTGACCGTATTACGGCGCTAGAGGTATCATGTTCTCTACTACAGTCAGACAATGAACAAATGAAGTCTAAATTATTAGACATGGAACGGCGCGGTAGACGCTTCAATTTGAGGGTCGTCGGAATCCCGGAACAAACGGAGGGTTCAGACCCGGTCAAGTTCATGGCCGACTTCTTTGTGGAGGCCTTGGGCGATTGCTTCACCACCCCCCCGACCTTGGACGCAGCTCACCGCATAGGACCTCCCCGCAATGCAGGGTCTGGATACAAGCCACGGGTCTTCATCGTGAGATTTCATTATCTCCAGGATAAAGAGCGTGCCCTGAGGCGCAGAAGAGATCAAAACAAGTTCCGTGAGAATATTATATTACTCTTCCCCGATCTGCCAGCCAGCGTCGCTAAAAAGCGAGCCTCATTTGCCGAGGTGAAGCACTCCTTTTGGAAAAAGAATGTCAAGATATCTACACAAGACAACGGCAGCCTACGGGTGGTCCATGAGGGACGAAGGAGCGTGTTCGATTGCCCGGAGGAAGCCCAGAAATTCTACGATTCACTCTTCTCTGCTGGTGAGGATTAAACCGTGGCCTGTGGCCACTTTGGAGTGCAGCTTTACGCACAGTGCGCACACACATACATGGTTACAGAATAGTCCAGTACGGACATAGACAGAGTGAGACGCACGCGTGCGCGCACACACACACACACACACACACACACACACACACACACACACACACACACACACACACACACACACACACAGAGCCCCCATCTGCTTATCTTTACTGACTCCCTGCAGAACTTACCCACGCAAGCTATGCCATTGCCTATTGAATATGGGTTCGCACGCGCACGCACACACGCATACATACATACTCACACATACACACAATTACAAATTACATATGGACGTTGATTGACTGTATAGCGCATGCTTGCACAAACGCGCACCCACGACACGCACATACATGGTCACAGTGCTCAGTCGTGCTTTTTATTTATTTTTTGATTCGGTTCACAACTAGAGCCAGGACATAACTTTTTGTTTGTCTTTCTCTGATTCATGACTTGTCTTTTTTTTTTCCTCTTTTCTCTCTCTCTTTCCCCTCTCGCTTTCTCTCTCCCACTGAAATTCATTTTCTACTTTGTCACATATAGTCATGGGAAGCTATAAATTGGCTTATTTAGATAGTTGTTTGTTAAGGAGCAGTAGGGACCATAATTAGAACCCTTCTGTCAATATGGGAGAGTTTGTATGTGCCTTTAGTAGGAGTTTCTTTAAATCCGTTTGTTTAATGAGGGAGATTACTGCTTGCACAAAGTATTATATTTAATGAAATAAATTGAACTAAACTTTTTTCCTGGTGGTCACAATACATCTTTTTCATTATTTTCTCCTTTGTAACCTAATAGGATGCTAGAGGTTGAATCTTGTTTTTCTATTATTATCCCAAGAGGGCACCAGAGGTTCAACTTTGATTGTTATTGTGCAGTAGGGGCCATAATTGGATCCCTTCTGTCACTCACCTACTTACCTGCATCTGCTACCTTAAGGTTTAAGTTCATAAGTTTAGACGTACATGTAAAAGAACTTAGGAGCCTCTCCATAATATGAGAGGTAGGTCTTTGTTCATAATGCACTGTTCCTTCAGCAGTGTATTAATCTGCAGTCTTCATCATTTGGGGATGAAGACATTTTGTTTATTCGTTGTTTTGTTAGATTTGTGTTTGTCTTTTGTCCTTGTAGATGTGTGTTTGAGTGTAGTGTTTTTTTGTGGCTCTCTCCATTGTTCATCCCTCCACCTGACCAGCTATGTCTGCATGCAATTGTCACAAATACACTCTGTCATGATTATTATTTTTCTGATTTAAAACATGAATACAGTTAAAGGTTTAAAAATGATCCATTTTAATATCAGAAGTGTTATTCCAAAGATTGACGAGTTGAGAGTCTGGGCAGCTACCTATAAGCCTAATGTTATCACTCTTTCTGAAACTATGTTAAGTAGTATTATATCTGATGAAGAAATCCAAATAAATGACTATGTTTTGTATAGAACAGATAGAGATAGAGCAGGAGGTGGTGTGGCAACATATGTCATTTCTAGTCTGAAGTCTGAACTTATAATTCCCCAAGTTGATTCTGTGAATTTTGATTGTCTTTTTGTTAAGTTAATTTTTCATCAAAACAAGCAGTTGATCATAGGTAATTTTTATAGGCCCCCATCGGCTCCTGTGGAAACTATTAGATCTATACTGTCCACAATCAACTCTCTAAATTGTCCCTTGGAATTAATTTTTTTAGGGGACTTTAATTGGAACTGGCTTCCTCGTTTCTCTTCAAATGAGAAGAAATTATTTGACAACATAAACTTAACTCAACTTATCACTGAGCCGACCAGAGTTACTGAAACAACATCAACACTATTAGATTTAATATTTGTTTCACATCCAGATAGGATTGTTAAATCAGGGGTCCTCTCCGATTGTTTTAGTGACCATTCTGGAATATTTTGTGTTTGGAAGATAAGAATTCCCCGTCTTCCTCCAAAATATATAAATATGAGACAGTGTAGAAACATAAATACAGATAATTTTATTCAGGATGTTGTTTCGGTAGACTGGAATAGGTTTCAGTTGATTCCTTTTGTTGAGGATGCGTCGAACTTTCTTTTAGATGAATTTGTTAGAGTTATTGATAAACACGCTCCTTGGAAAACAGTAAGAGTTAAAGGTAGACATTTACCATGGATCAACTCAGATCTCATAGGTCTCTTTAAACGTAGAGATACGGCTTGGGCAAAATACAGATCTACTAGGGACCCAGTTGACTGGGACTCTTATAAACATTTGAGAAATATTTGTAAGACACAGACTAGAAATGCCAAGGCTAATTTTCATAGGAATGGACTTTCTCAAGATTTCAAAAATCCCAAACAGTTTTGGAATAAGTTGAATAGTATTCTTAATCCAAAGAAAAACTCTGCTCCTCAGATTCGTGTAAATGATGAAGTTGTCCACGACCCTGCTCTTATCTCTGATGTGTTTAATCGTTTTTTTTCCTCTGTTAGTAATTCTTATTCTTTTGATTCTCCTTATTTAAATAATCATGTTAGTAGTCCTATTAATGGTTCATTTGCATTTAGACGAATATTACCTACAGAAATTTCACAAGTTATTTCAGATCTTAAGGTTGGATGTGCCTCTGGTCCAGACGGATTAGAGGCCAAGTTTATTAAATTAGCTTCTCAAGTTCTCATCTTCCCTCTTGCAGATTTATTTAATTTGTCCCTATCAACTTGTCAACTTCCATCAATCTGGAAATGTGCAAAGGTCACTCCACTCTTTAAAGGTGGTGATCCTTTAGAGGTTAATAATTATAGACCTATTTCTATTATCTGTTCAACGGCAAAAATATTTGAGAAGCTCATTTTTAATCAATTATCTAGATATATTAATGATCTCAATATTTTATCCCCATTTCAGTCAGGTTTCCGTTCCAATTTCTCCACTACTACTGCTCTTGTTAAATTTTCAGATGATGTATACTCCGCTTTAGATAAGAGTAAATTATTAGGTTCTATTTTTATTGATTTATCTAAGGCTTTTGATTTAGTTGATCATTATCTTCTTTTGGATAAACTTTATGATTTTGGCCTTTCTCGACAGGCATTACTTTGGTTTAGTTCTTACCTTCATAATCGTCGTCAGTGTGTTTCTTTTAACAATGTTAAATCGGATTTCTTGGTGATGGAAAAGGGTGTACCACAAGGATCAATCTTAGGTCCTTTACTTTTTTCCATTTTTATTAATGATCTTCCCAAAATATGTACAAATTGCTCCATACAGTTATATGCCGATGACACAGCTATTTATACATCTGATTGTGATATATCCAAAATTCAAAGCTCCTTGCAAACGGAATTTAATCTGGTTCAAAAATGGCTTTTAAATAATAATCTTATATTAAACAAGCAGAAGTCGTGCAGCATGGTGTTTGGTACTCGGTACTTTCTTAATCGTACATCCTCTGAATTGTCTATTTGTTTTACAGATGGCTCTCCCCTTAAAACAGTGGAAACATTCAAATACTTAGGCCTTTGGTTAGATTCTGAATTTTCTTTTAAGCCCCATATCGATTCTCTTAGGAGTAAAGTAAATAATGGTCTCAGATTAATGTATAGATCAATAAACTGTTTTACTTTTCAAATAAGAAAACATATTGTTCAGCAGCTTCTACTTCCTATCATTGACTATTGTGACATCATTTATCAGAACACCTCTGAGACACATCTTCATTCGTTAAATGTAGTTTACAATAATATATGTAGATTTGTACTCCGGTGTCCTTACAGTACTCATCACTGTGTTCTGTATGATACGTTAAACTGGTTATCTCCTCATGATAGGAGACATTTTCATTGGTTGCTTTTTGTTTTTAAATGTATTTACTTTAATTATCCTTCTTATTTGAAAGAGCTTTTACGTCCGTTCAGTTCAAGATACCCATTAAGACATACACAACAACCTGTTTTTGAGGTACCTGTCGGTATAGACAAAGAAATTGGGAGACGTTCTTTTCAGTTTAAAGCACCTTCTGATTGGAACAATTTATCCACTTTACTTAGATCAATTATTTCATTTTCTGTTTTCAAAATATCTCTGCTTGATTCCCTAAAATCTAACTGTTCTTGCTTTTGATTTCATAATTGATTGTTTTATTATTATTTTTATTATGGCGTAACAGATGTAGACTGGTCTGGGATGGTGTGAGAGCCCTTATGTGTATGTTTTGTTGTTGTTGTTGTTGAATGTTATGTGATTGTTTTGTATCAATGTTTGTGTGTTGTGCCTGAGGACCCCCTGGAAGACGAGATGCTGCATCTCAAGGGGTTTATCCTCCAATAACATTTTCAAATAAAAAAAAGAGCATGAAAGAACGGGAGAATGGCTGGAACTATGTAAGTGACCATTTAACTTTGTCCATAGATTAAAGGTCTTGTAAGTGAAATTGTCTATTGCTATTGTCAATAATGCATGCCTGGAATTCAATCTGATGGGGTGTGTACTTCTTGTGTTTAACCCTGCTCCCCCAGACTCTGTCAGCTCAGTTGCATCTGGATGGAGGAGGGCAGAACGTGTTGCTGTTATGATCCTAAATAGTGGCCCTCTCGTAAATCCTCCGGTTTACACCACAGGTCTGAGACAGGCTCCATACCCTCCCCAAGAGGAACAGAGACTCAAACAACTCGGTGCAGAGTTTGTGCGTACCAGCCGTGGCGGTTTCATAACCTTCCACAGGCCGGGCCAGTTGGTGTGCTACCCCATCCTGCACCTGGCCTGTATTAAGAAGAGCGTGCGCTGGTACGTGTGTGAACTGGAGAGGACGGTCATACGACTCTACAGAAAGCTCGGCATCCAGGCCTCAATGTCCCCCCACACCGGAGTCTGGGTCGGAGACAACAAGATATGTGCTATAGGGATCCATTGTGGGCGGTACATCACGTCTCATGGCATAGCTCTGAACTGTAGCGCTGACCTGACTGGGTTCCAGCACATTGTGCCCTGTGGAATCCAGGGCAAAGGAGTGACGTCTCTGAGCACTGAGCTGGGAAGGACCGTGACTCCTGCTGAGGGCGCTCCCTACCTGCTGGAGGCCTTCGGAGAACAATTTGACTATGATGTACTGGAGCAAGAGAAGGAACACCATAATGGACAGTACACTCTTATAAATGGTGGGTTGTTTTGTCAACCCAACCACTAGGTTGAGCCTGTTGGTTATTTAATTGGGTTATTTTTATGGAAATGGTGGTTCTGAGCTCACTACTTGTCTGACTACTGTCGGTGGCTGTACAGACTGCTGTGCTCCTCCGCCTCCTCCTCTAGCGCGAGCCTCAGTCAGTCCGACTCCGACGTTTTAAACTTTGGTAACGTTAACGTTAGGCCTAACTGTTATGTTAAAACAGTGAAAAGACGTTTGGACTACTGAATCTTATTTCATTTTATTGTATGTTTGTTCTTAATGGACTCTCTGTTTGTGTTGATGTTTCAGGTTGATACGAACAATCGATGGACGGTTTTGTGACCTCAAAGTTGATTGAGTGGCAGCTTCCAGGAAAGGTTCAGAGGTAAGCTAATTTATAAGTCATCTCCATGCCTTCATTGTATGGGTACTGTGTTATGGTTCAGCCACTGCCACCATGTGCCTGCTATATGCTCTGTGCATAGGATATGAATGGGACTAGTTAGCCACTGTAGCTTGCTGCCAATGCCTCAGTTTTTAACATTGAGTGATCCATCTTGTGATTCAAATATCTTTGCTGTAGTTCAACTGTAGTAGTTTAGTAGTTTACTGTAGTTTACTGTCTACTACAGGGGTGGGCAACTTCGATGATGGAGAGGGCCACTATATTTCCACACTCACTAGAGAGCCACATTGCATATATATACTGTAGCAAAAATAGCAGATCTAAAAGCTCAAAAGATGTCGCAGCGCGACACGGTTTGAGCTTGTAGATCTGCTATTTTTTAATTAGAATTCTACATTCTTTGCTAATTTTTAATTGGAATCCTGAAAAGTAAGATTTTTACTTAATTTCAAATGCATTTAATAATACTTATGCTTACTTTATTAACTTAAATACAAATACATTGGACATAAAAAAGACTACAATTTTAATACAAGTCATTAAGCTACTAGTATAGACTGAAGTAAGTAAAGCAGCTGAAATCAAGTGTAACAGCTGAAATCTAATCAACCTGCGGACCACATTAAATTAAGGTGCTGGCCGCATGTGACCCTCGGGCCGCCAGTTGCCCATGTATGTTCTACTACTATTGGATTAATTGATTAACTGAACTGGGTGTTCCCGCACAAATCAGGTGTATTGGCTGGTGTTCAGCTGAACTACTTCCTGAATGGATGTGGCCACATGCACACTATTGCTCCGATCTGCACCAAATTTGGCACAAACACTGTTTAGGGGTCTGCCAAGGGCCACATGTGGGCCATGTTAGGGCCCCGATGACCTTACGCACACCATTGCTCCAATCCTCACCAGACTTGGCACAAATGATATTCAGGGATCTGTCATGACAATAGTCACTTCAAGAAATAACTAAATTGCACACATATGAGGCACTTGCAGTTTTACAGCAATGTATAACATTTAAAATGGCCATAACTCTGACCTTTGCTCTGATCAGCGCAACATAGGACTGGATTTTCAGGCCGCACAAAATCTAGTTTTTTATAAGGGCTTACTGATGTAATTACGCAGTATGTACGTTTGGGTTTGACAGGAATTAATTAAAATTGGACTTTTAGGGACTTTGGCCATTAAAATACACACGTATGTATGTATGTATGTATGTATGTATGTATGTATGTATGTATGTATGTATGTAAACATATATATATATATATATATATATATATATATATATATATATATATATATATATATATATGTCTATATATATATATATATATGTATGTATGTATGTATGTATGTATGTAAACATATATATATATATATATATATATATATATATATATATATATATATATATATATATATATATATATGTCTATATATATATATATATATGTCTATATATATATATATATATATATATATATATATATATATATATATATATATATATATACATATATATATATATATATATATATATATATATATATATATATATATATATGTGTGTATGTATACTTGCGTCTATTTTTAAGAATAATTAACATCTTCATTATGGCCACTGATGTGCTTTAAAAGTGTGAAAAACATATTTTTCCATTTAATTAGGTCTTTAATTATGTGTTCTCTGACCTGTCCTGGGCACACCTACAGTATGTGACTCAAAATGACATCTTCACAGAGCCAGGAAAGAAGATGAAGCTTCAGCCCTATAGTATCTCCGAGGCTAAGAGACATTCTTTTTTTATGTACCCCTTTTTGATACTCATTGATCACATCCCGCGGGGGAACTGCGGGATGTCAACCCAAGCTCCATGTATGGTTGTGATTGCTCTAGTGCTCATATATGGAGCTGACTGATTTGTTTGTGTATGATGCCATGACGACACATTGAGGTTGGACAACACACTCCATATTTGGGCGTACCTGCATTGGGAACTCCTTATATGGCGATAGCTCAGTCATAGTGACATGAGCATGATGACATAGGCATACTGCTGGGCACAGTATAAAGGGGCAAACGCAGCGACAGAGACACCTGTGGACTAGCGACCTTGGAGTAGTACAGCGGCTGACACTCTTCAGACATTTGGGAAATACAGAACTGCGATTCATTGAAGACATCGAGAAAACCTCTAGTTCTCATAGACGAGAAACAATTTGGTTAAGATCTATTTGACACCACTGCAGTGAGTCTTGAATTAAACAGCAACCCGCTCATGGGATGTGGACTCACCTCAACGGACGAGCTAAACAGTTGTGCAGTTGAATAACAATCAAAATTTCATTCATTTAAACCTTCTGTGTTGACACACAAGTGTTTTATTACAATGTAGTATGTAAAACATTAAACTTATAAGACATATTAATTTAAAAACAATTTCTGGTGTTGGTGACGCATTTGAAAATCGTGAGCACAACATTCTGTCTGGAGAGAGTTATCAGTGGTAGTCTAACCAGTACGCTAGTAACAGTAATAAAGCAGTGGTTATAACCAGTAGTAAAGCAGTGGTTATAACCAGTAGGCTAGTAAGCAGTAGTAAAGCAGTGGTTATAACCAGTAGTGAGCATGCTGCAGAAGGGCAGGGCGGTGGTGGAGGTGGTCAACCTGGGTCTGAAGTCCTACTCCAGTGCTCTGCAGGTCCAGCAGTCCTACATCAGACAGCATCTGGATGGAGGAGGGAAGAATGTGTTGCTGTTATGTGAACATCCTCCGGTTTACACCACAGGTCTGAGACAGGCTCCATACCCTCCCCAAGAGGAACAGAGACTCAAACAACTCGGTGCAGAGTTTGTGCGTACCAGCCGTGGCGGTCTCATAACCTTCCACGGGCCGGGCCAGTTGGTGTGCTACCCCATCCTGCACCTGGCCTGTTTTAAGAAGAGCGTGCGCTGGTACGTGTGTGAACTGGAGAGGACAGTCATACGACTCTGTAGAAAGCTCGGCATCCAGGCCTCAATGTCCCCCTACACCGGAGTCTGGGTCGGAGACAACAAGATATGTGCTATAGGGATCCATTGTGGGCGGTACATCACGTCTCATGGCATAGCTCTGAACTGTAGCACTGACCTGACCTGGTTCCAGTACATTGTGCCCTGTGGAATCCAGGGCAAAGGAGTGACGTCTCTGAGCTCTGAGCTGGGAAGGACCGTGACTCCTGCTGAGGGCGCTCCCTACCTGCTGGAGGCCTTCGGAGAACAATTTGACTGTGAGGTACTGGAGCAAGAGAAGGAACACCATCCAACTTCCACTCTGTAGAAAGCTCGGCATCCAGGCCTCAATGTCCCCCCACACCGGAGTCTGGGTCGGAGACAACAAGATATGTGCTATAGGGATCCATTGTGGGCGGTACATCACGTCTCATGGCATAGCTCTGAACTGTAGCACTGACCTGACCTGGTTCCAGCACATTGTGCCCTGTGGAATCCAGGGCAAAGGAGTGACGTCTCTGAGCTCTGAGGTGGGAAGGACCGTGACTCCTGCTGAGGGCGCTCCCTACCTGCTGGAGGCCTTCGGAGAACAATTTGACTGTGAGGTACTGGAGCAAGAGAAGGAACACCATAATGAACAGTACACTCTTATACATGGTGGGTTGTTTTGTCAACCCAACCACTAGGTTGAGCCTGTTGGTGAATTTAATTGGGTTATTTTTATGGAAATGGGTATTCTGAGAACCCAATTCGCTAGGTTATTTCTGTTGGGAATGGAGTTATTGTTGGGTTGCAATTTCTATAAAGTTGTGTTGGTTTATTTTGGAAAACCCAACACATTAGGTTGATGTTCGGGCATGCGCGCCACGGTCATGCGAAACCCCCGGAACTAAGTACCACCAACTACCCCCCGCCCCCCGACACGACAGTAATGGTCGGACCACTGAAGTGAGGAGACTCGATTCAGTACAAAGCAAGGTTTGTTACATAC